>NC_081229.1:4597129-4892129 GCF_902713425.1 Acipenser ruthenus | reverse complement strand
GTGTGTGTGTGTATATATATATTTTGACAACAGTAGAGAAGCTGGAAGCTTTAATCAGTTCATACATCAGGAAATGGTTGGGAGTTCCACGCTGCCTCAGCAGAGTGGGACTTTATGGTAAAGGAATACTGCAGCTACCAGTCTCTGCTCTAACCGAGGAGTTTAAGTGCGCCAAGGTCAGACTGGAAATGACTTTAGTAGAGTCACGCGACAAATGCGTAAGGGAGGCAGCACCTGTGTTGAAAACTGGAAGAAAGTGGGCGGCAAAGAAAGCTGTGGAAGATGCAAAGGCTGCCCTTCGAATTGGTGATATCATGGGGCAAGTTCAGCATGGAAGAGGGGGTCTTGGTTTCAGTCCAACTCCTCCTACATGGCACAAGGCGGCCCCAGCTCAAAGGAGGAAGCTGGTAGTCAACGAGGTGCAAAAGCAGGAGGAGAGGATGAGGTGTATAAAGGCCATTTCCCAGGCCAAGCAGGGAGAATGGATGAGATGGGAGAGTGTGGAACAACGCAAGATTGGCTGGCAAGACCTATGGTCAATGGAACAGAGCAGGATCAGTTTCCTCATCAGGTCAACATATGATGTTCTCCCATCACCACAGAACCTAAACCTCTGGGTAGGAGAGGATCCCTCATGTCCTTTGTGTTCATCACCTGCAACATTAAGGCACATTTTGACAGGATGTAAGGTGGCTCTTAGCCAAGGACGGTTTACTTGGCGCCATGACCAGGTGCTGCGATGTTTGGCCTTAGCATTGGAAGACAAGCGTAACATGACCAATAAGTTGTCACCTGTTCCATCAAAACATTACACACAAAAGACAACATTCCTCCGCCCAGGAGAGCAACCACCAAGAAAAGGTGTTAAAACCAATTCTCGCCCAGGACAACTGGAAGCTGCTAGAGACTGGAAAATGCTGGCAGATGTTGGTCAACGGCTTATTTTTCCACCTGAGATTGCCACCACTAACCTTCGACCAGATATTGTCTTGTGGTCTGGATCAGCACGCCTTGTTCACCTGGTAGAGTTAACAGTGCCATGGGAGGATGCTGTAGATGAGGCGTATGAGAGGAAGAAACTGCGGTATGCTCAACTAGCCACTGAAGCGGAACAGCGAGGATGGAGAGTTCGGGTTTACCCAGTGGAAGTGGGTTGTCGAGGATTTGTGGCACACTCTACAACCCGGTTTCTCAGAGACGTCGGATTCAGTGGCCAAGAGTTGCGTCGCACAGTGAAGAACTTATCTGAAGCAGCAGAGAGGAGCAGCAACTGGCTGTGGTTGAGACGGAAAGATTCTGGCTGGGGACAGGTAAGTAAGCTGGGCTGAGTTGAGTGGGGGACGGAGGGGGGTGATGCTGGGACGCCAGAATCACCGTCGAGCCCTCTTGAGGTGTCGTGGGCTAGTCGACGAAACACTGAGGATGGAAGGTGCCCACTTGAAAACCCCAGAGATGTACCCTACTTAGCTCAATCCAGACGGTTGTCATGCTGATGCGCTGGGGAGGCCGCACTTTGGTTGATCCCCGGAGCCAGCATCGCAGCCGTTGTGTGTGCTGATGCGCCAGGGAGGCAAAATAAGCTGATCCCTGGAGCCAGCATTACACTTCAGCCATTAACACCAGACAGAAGGATATCTACATCATCATATGGAAGGAAACGTAAATGGATGGAGACACATATGGATCACATTAGTTTACTGTAAAGCTACGTCTTAGTTGGTGCTTATCTTGGCGAGAGCCGAGTTCAAATCAGCATGAAGTTTTAACATCTACTCTCGTGTAATGGAAATAATTATATATATATATATATATATATATATATATATATATATATATATATACACACACACATACACGTTTTAGCTAATTATTCAAATTATGAGATCAGTTTTTCAATTATTTTTCTCCGTTGTGGTTGTGTATGCATATGTTTCATGATTAATATAAATATTATTAAGTACATATACTGCATATATGTGTGGTCCAGTGGTTAAAGAAAAGGGCTTGTAACCAGGAGGTCTCCGGTTAAAATCCCACATCAGCCACTGACTCATTGTGTGACCCTGAGTAAGTCACTTAACCTCCTTGTGCTCCGTCTTTCAGGTGAGACGTAGTTGTAAGTGACTCTGCAGCTGATGCATAGTTCACACACCCGAGTCTCTGTAAGTTGCCTTGGATAAAGGCGTCTGCTAAATAAACAAATAATAATACACACGCAGTATAATGTTTTTGGTCCTATGGCTACATCTAGTGGCTGGTATGATACATGAAATATGACAAGAATTGTCATTAGAATTACAAAACCTGCTGTCCTGCGATAACAGGACACCATATTAGTGCATAAACAAACATTACCAAGGCTCCCATTCACAGTACAGCAAAGCCTGAGCCACACACTGATCCCCTTCTGTGTTTCATCAACAGGAAGTCAGGAACCGCTGAGTGCTGTGTGTGCCGGGAGACGATCCAGTCCTCACAGGTAAGAACGGAGTGCGCTTCTATACCACCCTACACTGCGGGTCTGTATGAGCACATTATTTACACACTACTGTATGGATCGGGTTTGTATTTTCTCATTTCTAAATCTATTGACAGGAGAGCAGGGGTGAGGGGTGCTGTGAGAGACAGGAGAGCAGGGGTGGGGGGTGCTGTGTGTCACTGGAGAGCAGGGGTGGGGGGTGCTGTGAGAGACAGGAGAGCAGGGGTGGGGGGTGCTGTGTGTCACTGGAGAGCAGGGGTGGGGGGTGCTGTGTGTCACTGGAGAGCAGGGGGGGTGCTGTGAGAGACAGGAGAGCAGGGGGGTGCTGTGAGAGACAGGAGAGCAGGGGTGGGGGGTGCTGTGTGTCACTGGAGAGCAGGGGGGGTGCTGTGAGTGACAGAAGAGTAGGGTGTGTGTGCTGTGAGTGACAGAAGAGCAGGGGGTGCTGTGAGAGACAGGAGAGCAGGGGTGGGGGGTGCTGTGTGTCACTGGAGAGCAGGGGTGGGGGGTGCTGTGTGTCACTGGAGAGCAGGGGTGGGGGGTGCTGTGTGTCACTGGAGAGCAGGGGTGGGGGGTGCTGTGTGTCACTGGAGAGCAGGGGTGGGGGGTGCTGTGTGTAACGGGAGGTGCTGTGTGCTGATTGGCTCCTTTGCTCCTCGCAGGTGTTTGCTGACAAGGCTGCGGAGAACGACGCATCCGGCATGGAGATCCAGTGTCCAAACTGTACCAGCGGCTGCACCTGGACAGGACTGCTCCGAGACTACCTGGTGAGAGAGAGGAGGAGAGAGAGGGGGGAGGGAGAGGAGGGGGAGGATAGGCAGGAGTGGAGAGAGAGAGGAGAAGAGAGGAGAGGAGTGGAGAGGAGAGAGAGAAAGGAAAGTGGAGAGGGGGAGATGGGTGTGAGAGAGAGAGAGAGAGAGGGAGAGAGAGAGAGGGTTAGCTGGCTCAATGGGTTAATTCAGCGTGTAACCTGTGCATATCTGTGCCCCGGCAGAGCTCTCATGAGAAGGAGTGTGAGTGTGCAGTGGAGCCGTGCACCAACGCTGCCTTCGGCTGTGTGTTTAACGGGGAGCGCAGGGCACTGCAACACCACGAGAGCCAAGCCTGCGACTGGAGGCTGGTCTACTGTCAACACTGCAGCTGCTCCCTGCCGCACAGCCTGCTGGAGGTAAGAACCATCAGCCATCTCCTTCTGCAAGATTACTGCTTTAGCACCCCTTGGTAAAAGCACAGCACAGTGCAGTAAAGCACAGAGAAGATAACAAACCAGCCCCTTCTCAAAGTTTAATGCTATGGTATCCAATAAAAAAGGAAGTATAAATCTGTGAAACACTTTGATGTTTTTGACAATTTGACCCTAGTAGATAATCCCATGATGCTTTGGTGCTTGTCTGCAAGTCTTTAGCAAAGAAATGATTGCAGCTATCAGGAAGCAGCTACTAGGACTGATCAGGACTGTACTGTGTGAAGCAGCTGCTGGCTGCTTTTTATACTCTTCTAACCTGCCAGACGGTGTCTTTTCATAATGCTGCTGTTCACTTCAGTGATGGCTATGTGTTCTCCACAGGATCACTTATCAACCTGCCCGAAAAACAAGCCCAGGAATACAGCAGAGATACTGCCCAGAGGCACAGGGGCGGAGGAGGTAAGCAGATCTTAGCCTTGCTTGAATTGGACACTCTTGTCTGACTTTGTGCTTAACTCACGGAAGGCTCATAGCAGCATTTGTAACATTTTTGTCAAAAGCATTGTCCTTGAGTACAATGTCACCAAATCATTCCAGGGATCTCGATAATGAAAGTGTTCCTGAGAGTCACAGACCTGCACTTGGAATGCATCCATGTGTTTGAGTTGGGTTATCAATGTGATTTTGAAAAATGATACACAGTATCCAATTCAAATACACCCATTTATGTAAAGTGTTTAAATACAATTTATGTACAGCTGTGGCCAAACAGTTTTGCATCACTCTAGAGACTGAACTAATTTTGCTTCATAAAGTTGAATGAAACTTGCTGAATAATGTCACGTTAACATATTGAATTACATATCGCTTTGTAGTTTTCCATATACTAAATTGTTATTTTAATGCAAGCTGTGCTTGGTCTAGTGTTGAAATGGTACCAGCTAGTTTTCTAAGGGAGATGTTCTGTTTCTCCCAGTGACTGAGTTTCTCTCCTCCCCTGTTTCCAGGAACCCCAGCAAGGAGACAATAGCTCCTGTCAATCTGAGAGGCACAGCTCACCCAAGAAGGTAGGGTTAGATGATCGTGTCTGCCTGTGTGTGTGTATCTATATCTCCTCCTCTGTCTCCTACCCAAGACTCCCTCCAACCCCCCTCTCTAACCCTCCTCCTCACAAATCCTCTCTTCCCTCCTCTAACCCCCTCTCGCCTTACCCCCAGTCCCTGTTAGACAAGCTCCCCTCCCCTCTCCCACCTATTCCCCTCTTTCTCTCTCCTCTCCCTCTCCCTCACCTCCTCTCCTCTCTCCTCACAGCCCCAGTCCCTGGTAGATGACCTCTGCTCCCCAGCTCACCTGCTCAGGCTGCTGTCGGTCATCTCCTCCCTGCAGACTCGCCTTGACCGGGGCGAGGAGGTCAACGTCGCCTTCAAGAAGCTGGTGATGAGCAAACTACTGGCAATGCAGAGCCTGCTGTCCACCGAGCAGGGGGAGAGGGAGGGGGACACCCAGACCCCCAGGGAAGAAATTGCAACGCTCAGTCAGGACCTGGCCATCTGCAGGGGGGCTCTAGCGGAGCTCCAGAGCCGCTGCCTGGGGTACGAGCGAGCCCTGCAGCACCTCCAGAGCAGGGGGGGCGCCACCGCGTCCGAGAACGGGACCCTGGTGTGGAAGATCAAAGGCTTCTCCGCCAGCCTGAGGGATTCGGAGCGCAGCACGGCCCTCTCTCTCCACTCCCCCGCATTCCTCAGCCACCCCTTTGGGTACAGACTGTGCCTCCGACTTTACCCCAGCGGAGACGGGGTGGGCCGGGGCTCCCACGCCTCCCTGTTCCTGTGTGTGATGCGGGGTGAGTGGGATGACGTTCTGCCCTGGCCCTTCAGGCACAGGGTCACCTTCTCCTGCCTGGACGCCTCGGGGGGCGGCAGCGACGTGCGCGAGGCCTTCCTCCCCGACCCCCTGAGCGCCTCATTCCAGAAGCCCCGCGCTGCCGTCAACGTGGCCAGCGGCTGTCCCCTCTTCATCAGGCACTCGCTGCTGCTCGCCCCCCACAACCCCTACCTCCGCAACGACACCCTGTACATCAAGGCTGTCATCGAGACACACTGACACACACAGAGACAGACAGGAACTCAATGACACTGACAGACACATAGACACACTGGGGGCCTATATCCTGGAAGGTGGGTTTTGACCCTGAAATCTCTATAAACGAGCCCACAGACAAACACTCGAATCTGGGGGAAGCCTGCAACCTGTTCAGCTCTATCCAGGAATGCATGACTGCATCCAGAGCTGGAGACACAGTCTGTGGACCGAGATGCATTCAAACACTGAATCAGAATTCACAGAGACTGCATGCTGCTGCCTCTCGCTGACACGAATAGAGGGGGGCAATGCTATTTACTGATATTTATGTAGAGATTTTATTTATGTATTTATTTATTTAATTTATCACGTTTTGATCCTGTACCGCTGACTTGAAATATAATGTCTGTTGCACTTGGTAGCTGCTTGTCTATATCCTTTGCTCTAGTACTGCAAATCTGGCGTTAACACTGGATCTATGTGGAAAATGACAAAACATGAATAAATAACTAAAACATGTATAGCAGTGTTTCGTAAAAACTGTGAGAAGCGATTGATTACAAAGCAAGACACTACAATGCATTGTAATACATAGCAAAGTCATACCTGGTGGTATTATCGCACATTGCTTTACTATACAGAGCAGCACCAGTCTGGACACTTCATATTTATTTTAGGTTTAGAGAAAAATAATCCGAGCTCAACACTGGAGCAAGAGAACCACAATCCCAGCGACTGAAACAGCGTGGGAAGTGTTAGAAGGTATTAAAAAGGCACCTGAAGTTACTTCAGCTACGTTTCCATCAGCTACTGGGACCAAGCTGAAAGCGGTTTGAACTCAGACTTGTTTATTTCAGCAGATCTGAGATCAAATCCATTTCAATTGCCTGTCTGTCTGTCAGCCCCAGTTAGGATGGCAGAGCTCCATCTCCACATCGATGGTGGAAGTTACATAGCAAGAAGGATGCTAGAGAGAATTCTAAATCTGCAGTAAAAAACATGTGTGCCGAGCATGAAGGCATGAATATATTATACTGCGAGGGAAATAGGAGAGGCTGGTGAATCTGTTTCTAAATAGCAACTATACAATGATACATACAGGTGATCTTTTGTGTTGCTTTTTGGATTGTAGACTGGAGATGGAACCCAGTTTGATACTGGGAATGAGATGAGATTGAGTTTCACAGACTGGTTTCATGGTTCATGGAAATGGGACTTTACTGATAATTGTCGGCTTAGGAGATGGTGAAAAATATAATGACCTTTGCTGTCCACGCTCCAGAAATAAGCTGACAAACATCGCATTGTTTTCAATGTAGGATATATTGTACACTGTTAATGGAAAACAAATGTACACTTTGAAAAAGATGTAAACTGTGAAATAAAGTTCTATATTTTAATAAAGTTCTATATTTTAATAAAGTTCTATATTTTAATAAAGCAATGGTATGTGCGTGGTCTATATCGTTCAATCTTCAAATTAAAATAATGGGAAAGTTGACAGTTTTCTTCACAGCTTTATTTTTTCATATTTTTTGTTTTACATGACAAATTGATATAACCTGCAGTCCAGGCTGTCATTCAAGAGATTAGTAAAGATATCTAAAACACAGGAATTCAAAATGCGCTGTACATTTAGCTCAGGGTTATTAAGAAAAGAATTTTAAAAAATCTTTCCTGGCAATTTCTCAACAATCATTGCAGGACCTGAAAAAAGCGAATTTACATTTGCAGTGTCCTGCAGCGTCTCACTGCTGCCTGAATGCTGGGAGAATCTCTGCTCCGTTCTGCAGCTTGCTGTGTATGCTCAGGAACCTTGTTGGCTGTCCAGGTGGTTTATATTCCCTAAGGAAGTTCTAGCTGCACACAAGCTACTTAATGTATTTATTTATTTTGTAAACTAACACAATTTTAACAATCATTTGTCTAATACTATTTTCTTAATGTACCTTTATTTTTAGTGTTTCCAGTCACTTGGAGTGGTTATTTTTGCAATTACTCAAATACCTTTTATTTTTATTATTATTATTATTATTATTATTATTATTATTATTATTATTATTATTATTAATCATTAATCTGTGTTAAGGTGCTTTGATTATCTGTTTAGGAGCTGCTCATCAGTTATAGTTTGCAGCCAAAGACTAATACAGGCTAGATCAAAGTGTCTTTATACTAGTAAGCACCAGCACCATCTAGTGCACAGCTAGTGTATTACCAGCAAAACGAAAGGAAACGTCATCCAAAGTGGCAGACCACTAAATGACCACGTTTGTTATTCTTGCAATACACTAGTGGTGCACTAGGTGGTGCTGGTGCTTACTAATAAAGAGACTGGTTGATCAAGCCTACATTACATGTGTGTATCATTTCCACTGCCTGGCGCTCCCGGCAACCGCTGCCCACGGCAACAAAACAAGGTGTTTCCACGGCTCGTCCGAGCGGCTATCTGCTCAGGTTTTGTATCTCATCCTCCATGTAGCCAAACTGGCTGCAAAGGAAGTGCATCATCACGTAGCCAGTGTTTACTGCCGTGATGAAACATGTGGAACTTGATATGTAAACACTAGGTGATGTTAGCCAGCAGCTGCATAGGTTATTAAGGCACTTCTTTAAGATGTATTGTGGTTTTACGTTTAGCAGTGCAACGCTTTCATTTTTTAAACACAAACTGAAAGCTATAAAAAAAAAACCTAGTGGGAACGAGGCATTCTTCAGACAAGCAGCTAAAAGTGAAGAGCAGCTCCTGAACTCCGAGTCACAACACAGACTTGAGAAATGAAACTAACACAGTACGGCTCATTGCAAGAAGAAGCTCTCCGAATCACTGGAAACATCATAGAATGTAAAGGAAGCAGCAAAAAAAGTTTGAAGCTAGTTATTCTTAAAGTGGCAAAGCCTTAATGAACACGTTTCATGAGGTGTGTATGAAATGGGTTCAAAACAAATACCCCAAAAGCAGCCTTAAATCTGCTTCTCTGGTCTACCAAAAGCGGGTTTCAGTAAATCCCCGCAACGTTTAGCAATCAGATTGGTTGAGCTCTGATCTAGTATGCCAAGAAATGCTATTTACACAAGACCATTAAACACAAAACAAAAGAAATCTGCCTCTTTTGGTGTGGATCCCTAGTGCCCGGTTTGTGGGTGTGGTTTCTGTGAAAGCTCCTCCTATACAGAGTGTTCCGTGCTCCCTGGTTGGCTCTCACAGGCTTAGGGGGGAGTGGTTAGAGGTCCAGTCGGCGGTTGATGAGCAGGGAGCAGGAGGAGAGGGCGCCCCCTAGCTTGGAGGTCTCGCTGCAGGAGGTGGGGAGCAGAGTGTAGTCTGTGAGCTTCTGAAAAGCCTGAGAGCAAGAGTGAGGGAAAAGAGTGTGTGAGAGAGAGAGAGAGCGAGAGATACACACAATGGTTATTAAAGGGTAACACACGTAATAAACCATTTACACATTCTAAAACATTTAACAAAGTGATTTATTTTTGTTTTATGTTAGTGCAGTGGGTTAATTTAAACAATAATTTGTCAAAATGAAAACACTGGAACTAAATAGCAGTGCAGTTGTTACATTGTCTCAACATTTTGATGGAGACAGACACAGACAGTCACAGACACACACACACAGAGTTACACAAGTACAGACAGGCAGACAAACAGACAGGCAGACAGACAGGCAGACTCACAGCAGCACTCTCTGGGTATTCCTCTGCGCTCCGGTGCAGCAGGTAGTTGCTCTTTGACCCCACTCGGACGTAGACGCAGTTAGCCGCAGCATCGTCAGGAACGGTCAAGATCTCGTAGTGGTGGTCAGTGAGCTGCTCCATCGCCTGGTCAGGAGAGAGAGAGGGAGGCATTACCACTGCCTCACTCAATACCAGGGCTGAGCATCCTGGCACATCTAGCAAACCAGTGGCACAACATCTGCATTACAGGAATGGAAATAAGACTCCCATTGCAGAGCAGTTTGATCCATTCCTGATTTTACTGAGTTTAATAAGACATACCTGAACTTGTAACCTGTACGCTGTGGCTGATCAAGCTTGTAGTAAAACCTGGAATGGGTGAAACTGCTATAGAGTAGGAGTTTAATTTCCATCCCTGCATTACAAATATGGTTATGAGCACTCAGGAGTCCAGACCAACTTCAAGACCAGATTGAATTAGTCAGTTTACCAAGAATACCTCTTACAAGCCAAGGACATTTTGCCACACGATTTAGGACATAAAACGTACCAGAATGTATTGCGATGCAAGTTAAAAAAAAAAGCCTGAACTGTCCCAAACTGTCCTAGTGTACATGGAGTCATGTGGTAACCCTCACTCTAAGCAGTTTGAATCTTCCAGACATCCTTGCTAACTCGGTAACATTCACTCAGTCGTGGAGCACCTCAAAGTGGCAAAGCCTCAAGAGCGACTCACCTTGAGTGCTTGCTTGGCCGCCTCGCTGCTCCCCGTCACGATGGTGTCAGGACCCCCCATGCTGCAGAAACTCTTGAGGTGCGCGACTCCGCTGACAGGCACAGTGGAGACAGCAAAATCCTGCAAACGAGGACCCACAGTCAGGAGGAACTGGAGCTGCTGCAGTACTAGATATCACCACAGGGGGAACCACAACAGGTGGAGCAGCTGTCCAGTCAGTAATGATATTTTTAGCTCTAAATTAATTAATTAAAATCATTGTCTCTTTCTTTTTCTCTCACTTTCTTTCTTTCTTAGAATACAGTTGTATACCAAATATTTAGACTGTCTCAATTTACTCCAGAAACCAAAAATCCAAACAGTGATGCATATCCCATACGAAGTCAAAGAGGACGTCTTTACTTTCAGGCCAACACCTGGCACACAGTACTCACCCTAAAGGTATCAGCGACAAGCTCGGCTCCCTTGTGATTCGTCCACGAGGAAATCCCCACAAAGAACTCCCGCCCTGATCAGACAGACAGGGAAACAGGAAGTGACAACATAAACACAGGATGTGAGGCTGTGAGATTGAACGAGAGAAGAGAAAGGAAATGAGGAGAGGCAGGAGAGTGGTAGGGAGCTAGGAGGGGAGAGAAGAGAGAAGGTAGGGAGAGAAGGGGAGGAGAGGAAAGGGGTAGGGGAGAGGGGGGGAGAAAGAGAGAGAGAGGTGGGAGAGGAGAAGGAGGGACATCAGAAGAGAGTCGGGGAAGCAGAGAGAGGCAGCAGTTTGTAACCCAAGCACACTGCTGAATTCATGCCTTATCCACATTGACAGCACTGTGATGTGCACAGGTTGTGCAGTTGAAGGGGCTTCACGGATGGCAGTTTACCTGTAAAAAGCACATCGCTGCCATCCAGAGTGGCGTTCTCATCATCAGCACCTTCAACCACATGCAGCTTCAGCTCCTCCAGCACCTTCCTCACAGCCTCGGTCTGCAAGAGAGCCAGGAGACACTGAATACTGTGCCTTACATCAGCCACTATCCCTGATCAGAGTTACAATCCTTACCTCTTATTAGCTTTATTAACGTTATCATATTTACAGCTCTGGACAAAAGTCTTGCATCACCTAGAATTTTAGGATTGAGACATCATCTAAAAAAAAAAACTAAAAAAAACTATATGATCTATTATGATATTTTATTTGACATCGTGTTGTCAAATAAACTATAAAATGATATTGCAAAAGTCCACCGGAAGCCATAATGGCAGTACAGTATTTCATGTTTCAAAATGTCACATTTTTCCAATTTTTGTCAGCTTATTTTAAGTACATGGAAAACTACAAAGCGGTATGTAATCCAATATGTTAACGTAACATTATTCAGCAGGTTTCATTCGACTTTATGACGCAAAATGAGTTGATTCTATAGGTGATGCAAAACATTTGGTCATAGCTGCACACATTCCAAACTGAAGCAGAAAAATCAAACATCCAGAAGATGTTATTCAGAAGGATAGGGGCCGGTGAAAATATAGCTAGGATTAAAGAGAATGGATTTTGAAAGTTTAGCTAGCACTGCTTTAAAGATGTAACATTGCAATAAATTATTAAACTGCTTTGAACAGGAGGTAGGCTAGAACTTCAATTAAAGGTCAGTATTCAAGTTCAGCTCATAGCCACTCCCACCCCTCCCAAATTCTCAGCTGCCATTGGCCAGCTGCGATCAGCAGCAGATGGTGCTAAACCCCGCCCTCGCATTTCCCGCAGGCAATTCAATTAACCCCCCGAGACCCCAGACAGAATTGAGCATCAGTTTGTAATGAGTGATTAACACTGCATGCTATCAAAATGACACCGTATTTCATCTGTTTAATATGCTGTTAAGAGTGTTCATTCTCTAGGGCTTTTTCTGCTCTGATTGTGCCTTGAAAAATGACCACTAGGGGGGGTGCTGCTCTCATTTTTGCCTGATTTTTTAATTTATTCATTAATTAATTTTTTAAGAGATTTTCCCCAATCTCAACACTGACACAGTGGGAGAAAGAGAAGAGATTAGAGTTGGACCCCCTAGAGGGTCGGGGGGGGGGGGATAGGCAAGCTGAGGTTTGGGTTGATTTATATTCTTACAGACAGACACAGTTATTCGATTTGTTTGGATTTGAGCCGGAAATCTGCTGTGAATATTTCATCTCTCAGTGGACACTGGCAGCGAGCCAGATAGCGCTCTTCTCCGCTCTCTCTCCACCCCCTTTGCTCCCTGACTGTGTGGCGAATGCAGTGTCTCTCCCTCTCTCTCTGTGCTGTGTAACCCTCTCTCCTCCTCTCTCCCTGCTCAAAGGCTGCGTGATGAGAGTGGTATCACTACTCTCCTCTCTCCTCACCTTTCTCCTCCTGTCCTTGTTCCAGGGCTGTGTGATGAGAGCTGTATCTCCCTGTATGACGGCTGTATCCTCCCCTCTCCCCTCTCCCCTCTCCCCCTCCTCACCTCTCTCCTCCTGTCCTTGTTCCAGGGCTCTGTGATGAGAGCTGTATCTCCCTGTATGACGGCTGTATCCTCCCCTCTCCCCTCTCCCCCTCCTCACCTCTCTCCTCCTGTCCTTGTTCCAGGGCTGTGTGATGAGAGCTGTATCTCCCTGTATGACGGCTGTATCCTCCACACTCCAGCTCTCCGGCAGCGTGCTGTCAGCTGGGATCTCTATCAGCTGCAGCCCCAGTTTCTGCCTCAGGATCCCAGTATAGACTCCGTACTGGCGCTGGGCTTTGGCCAGATCCACCTCCTCCCCCTCTCCTCCTGTCGCTTTACTCTTCCCGAAGGAATCCGGGATTCCTCGGACCACCGCGTGGGTGAACTTCCCGTATCCCGACGTTCCGGCCATTTCCAAATCTGATGGTAAATTTCCTGGATTTTTAAGGAGGCTGTGATATGTGTGATTTTTGCAGTGGCCTCTCTGTTATAATCTACAAAAGACAACAATTAAAATCAGAGCCAAGGCTGTAAAGGTTTAAACACTGCAATGGTAACCAGGACTACAAATCCTAAAAGGATCAGTCTTTAACTGAACAGTCACCTTGGGTTTGCAATTCTTTCACCCGAGTTCAGGTCTAGCTGCCTGCCACAGACAAGGGTGACACAGGCTAGATCAGCCATCCTCATATTAATAAACTCCAACAAAACTAAACTTCACCCAAAGGGTCCGATCTCTATATGCTGGGAGAATCTCTGCTACATTCTGCAGCTTGCTGTGTTGGCTGTCCAGGTGGTTTACATTCTCTAAGAATCACCTAGCCTGTGTTACATATATGTCAATGACAAGCAACTAATATAGTTGAGGTGCTAAAAAAAGACTAAGGAATTGCAGCAAGAAAATAAACTTGAATATTTGACACATATGGCAGGGATGGAAATAAGACTCCTACATAGCAGTTTCACCCATTCCAGGTTTTATTATGAGCTTGTGTGGCTGATTAACCTCAAGCTTGTGTGGCTGATTAACCTCACAGTAAAACCAGGAATGGATCAAACTGCTATGCCATGGGAGTCTGATTTCCATCCCTGCCATATGACATCTTGAGAGGCTATTTCATTTGGGGTTCTTTCCAAGAACAACGAAGGCGTGTTTGCAGAGTTGTGTGAGCGTTCCTTCTTGTTCATAAGAAGTTAAACGGTGTTGAGCTCATGACGCTGCGGCTCACACAACTCGTTTTGCAAACTATTTTAACCACACCAGCGCCTGTTTTACCGTTAACTCCAAGTGTTTTTCGTCAAACCAGAAGGGTTAATCGACCATTCTCCTCAATGCAAATGCACTAGCGGTATTATTATATGCAAAATCAAAGAAAGAGTCCCAAACGGCGAGGCGAGGCCGCTAGCTATCGGATGGCCCGTCAGATGCAATAATGTCATCCCAGGAACTACGGGTTTAATCTGAGCTGCAGGGCGGATGTCGACAGAACAGATGCCCTCGCCTTGTGAGGTGCCAACCCGACAGGGGATTAATCGCTCGGTAATTATGTTTCAATTGTTTTCGACGCTTTAAAGGCCGCTGAACAAACTGAGAATCATGCGGAGCGTTTCTCTGCAATATTCTTTTACAAAATGAAACGGGTTAAAAGCAACGACGCGAACAGTCAATTCAACTAAAACTGGAATCAGAGAGGGGGCTTGATATGATGTGATAGAGCTATACGTGCATGTGTGTGTATACTGTGATAGAAAAGAGGACCCCGCCCATCCACGCTTACTCATAAAACCAAGGAGAAGTGAGAGACGGTATTTAGATTTGTTAAAACGCAACCAAAATGCATCCCCTATAAAATAATCATTAAAAATATATAAGTATATTAATTTAATACTGTTACCTTTTCGTGTTGAAGCCAGCGTGTATCCCGTTTCTTTCTTTCTCTTTGTCCCACCCTCGCGTTCCTCTCTCTCTCCGTTTTCTATCTCAACACAAACTCCGCTATCTGATTTATATTAATCCCCCTCAGATCCGCCCACCTCGGTCTCTCAGGCTTCATTGTTTGATTTCTGTGTGTGTGTGTCCCTGCCTGCCTCTCTCTTTTTCCCCACCCCTCCCCCTTCTCCTGTATTATAAAGTTACAGACTCGTTATTCAACCCAAAACAGAATGCCTTGCCAGTACATTCCAAACTTGTACGATAACCGGTGTCTCGTCCGCCAGTATATTTCTATAGACGGGGCTAAAAAGTTTTTTTTTTGTTTGTTTTTGTGATCTTTCGTCTTAGAATCTGGTTTTGTCTCTCTCTTTCTCCCGCGAACTGCCCATAACGAAACTGAGGACCATTACATAAAAGTATATTATATATAAATATATATAGCTGTTGTATTAATTGTTCAAAAAGATGGATCTCTCAAAATAGTGATCCTTTTTTCCCCCCGTTAAAATAGCTTTATATGTCTTTGCCACAGCTTGTGTGCCTGCCTGCCTGCAGCTGAAACTACCTGCCTCTAGGGAATGTACACAAACTGGACAGCCAGCAGGGCCTGGTTTCTGATGATGCAGGGTGCACAAAGGCGAACAACTATGGAAGAATGTAGTAAATAATTAACTTGCAAAATATTTTAGTGTAACGCTGTAAACATAAACACAACCTAGAACGAATATCAAACGGAGTTTAATCATTAACCCCTTCAACTCCAGATGTAATAATGTGTCAAAAAAAAGTAATTTATATTTCAACCCCTGAAATTCTTAGAAAAATAATATTATATAGAAAACTAAAATATAAATCATAAATCATGAACACTTTAAGATTCTTGAAATACACCCGATACAGTTGTTTAATTTCTATTTTGTTTGGGAGTGGTTCTTTAAGACGGCTGCCTGTAGATTTTGCATTGGTCTGCATGTACAAAGGCACAGTTTTTGTCGCTCATATTCAGAAAAGTGAGCGCTACCTAATATATTAAAATAATACTCGCTTGTATTTATTTTACGTCGCTGTAGCCATTCTTACGTATTTTTGGCGTTACTCGTTCTTTTTACGTTTTAACAGCAGAATAATTGGTCTTGCAGGTTCTTAGGTAGTGCTTGCTTTACCTCGCTCAAGGTCCGTTGTTTTTAAATTCCTCGCCCAGCCAGACCGGATTGCTTTTGTCCGGTCATTAAATTTCCATTCGCCGTCTCTAAAATCGCTTTCCCCGTTGATAATCCGTGCAGGTCTTAGCTGTGTTTCTTATAAATAACGAATCCAATGTCCGTGTTTCGCTGTGGTTAGTTGATTTTTCTTACTTTTAATTTTAATATAAAAAAAAAACACAAAAAACGGCCACTCTCCGTGGACGAGATCACACTGCTTCCCACTCAGTATAACACTGTGCTGTCCAGAAAGAAACGAAAAATACGCGCAAAGTCTCCCTCTAGCGTTCAAAACTCAAAACACAAGTCAAACATGATTTTAACTCGTTCAGTACTGGACACAACTACAGTACCGGACACATACTGCATTTAAAATAAAACTCACTGCGATTTTGATATCTTGAAAATGTACCAACAATGTAATTAAAATAGCAAAGTCTGATTACATTTTCAAATACTTTGGGGTATAGCTGCTATGGTAATTTCAGTTCATTTTCACTGTGTTATAGCTGATGTTATGGTATAGCTGCTAGCTAGCAATAGCAAACCCGTGATCCATACAGGTCTTGTTCATTAAGAGGTGATTTTTGCTCGTTTTGTAATGTTGCAGCTTGTGGTATTACAGTAACACAAGCGGAGGTTGAGGGTGGAGTCTGGTGAGTCACAGGGGATTATATTAATACTGTTCTGACAGGAGATTTTGGCTGGGAACGCTGAACATCTGAATTAGAAGCGTAAGGATTTGCGCAACACACCATCTGTCTGGCTGTCTGTCTCTCTCTCTCTCTCTCTCTCTCTCTCTCTCATCTCCCACAAGATCACGCCTTTTCTATCTTTCATTTTTTTCTGTTTTTCTTTCTTTTTATCTAAGAGCGCCTTGTCGCAATTTCAGGTCACAAGCGATTATTAAAAACAGATGTACTTCCGCCCCGATAAAAATAAACACATTCTGCACGAGTGATATACATTATTTGCATATTTCATCTGACAACTGCTAGACCGTGAAAGTATAACTTAATATTGACCTGTTGTTTTTCAGTTTTTTTTTTAATTACGGTAAAAGTTGTTCAATAGTTATTATTATTATTATTATTATTATTATTATTATTATTATTATTATTATTATTATTATTTATTTATTTCTTAGCAGACGCCCTTATCCAGGGCGACTTACAATCGCAAGCAAATACAAAATACATTCAAGTGTTACAATACAAGTAATACAATAAGAGCAAGAAATACAATAATTTTTTGTTCAAGTGTGACAAACCACAATTCAATAATACAGCAGATGTTGTGTAAAATACTTTAAAAAAAAAACGATGTGCATTTACTAATACAGAAATAGAAACTAGAATGAATCTACAAATACAGTTTAAAGTCAATATTAAGGTAAATGTACCTTTAAAATATGATATTTGTTTTACAGTGACGGGCTACGCTCGTCTAGAGCACAGTGTATTTGCTAGAATAACAAGTGGAAACTTGACCCAAAGTGACAGACCCCGCTGACTCTTCTATAAGCACACAGATCTGGCCTAGGCTGCAGGCAGCTGGCGGTGAAAGCAGCTCGCGCAGTTTATGAGTGTCTGCAATAACAAGCGTGACTGCAGACATGCACAAAGCGAAGGGAGCAGAGCTAGATGCACGGATTCTGTACGCTGCGCTTGCAATGCTGTGCTAGCGCGGTGCTTGTACAGGTCTGCAGCGTGCCGTTGCTGTATCTCATGTGATCTCCCCACAGCAATTGCTTTCATTCTAAGCCTCCCTGTTTTGTGGCAGTCTGTTTCCAGTCATGAGATCACATCAGATGATCTCCATCATGAATTGAATCAACAGCCATTAGCGCTAATTTAATAACCCCACCCTGACGAGCTGGAGGACAGGCCCTAAAGGAAAGCACAGAGAAGATAATGAACCAGCTCCTTTTAAAATATTACTGCTTGGATAGCCCTGTGCTACAGCACAGTGTAGGACAGAGAAGATAATGAACCAGCCCCTTCTCAAAATGTATTGCTTTAGTACCCCTTGGTAAAAGCACAGCACAGTGTAGTAAAGCACAGAGAAGATAATGAACCAGCCCCTTCTCAAAGTTTACTGCTTTAGTATATCCTAGTAAAAGCACAGCACAGTATAGGACAGCGAAGATAATGAACCAGCCCCTTCTCAAAATGTATTGCTTTAGTACCCCCTGGTAAAAGCACAGCAGTGTAGTAAAGCACAGAGAAGATAATGAACCAGCCCCTTCTCAAAGTTTACTGCTTTGGTATCCCGCTGGTAATAGCCCAGAGTTTGTAGTAAAGCATAGTAAAAACACTGCAAAGTGTAGTAAAGTGTGGTAAAGATGCGAGCATTGTCAAGCATAGTGACTGTTCTGTCAACTCTAATGTAATTAAATATACTGGGGGGGGGGGGGGGGTGGAGTTTATATATTGGGTTTAAACAAAGACGCTCTATGAACTTGCAACACTCGGACTGAGAGAGAGAAGGAAAGAAAGAAGGAAAGAAAGAGTCTCTTCATGCGTCAAATCCTGTTATTCGCGTTGATGGTTGCCACTCTCTTCCCTTTGGGTGAGTCAAGCCGCTGCTGGATGAAATAATCAAACAGCAAGCAAATAAAGGATGGCACTGTTGCAGAATGTGTTTATTTTTATCGGGGTGGAAATACAGCTGTCTTTATTAATCACATGTCATCTGAAGTTGATTAGAAAGAAAGAAAGAAAGAAAGAAAGAAAGAAAGAAAGAAAGAAAGAAAGAAAGGACAGATTGAGCAAATACAGAAATATCTGCACAATATAACACTAATATTGTAGTTATTCTCTCTTTCGTATGTTGACAGTTTCTAGCTGCCGTTTGTGGTCACTAATTCTGGACTAGGTTTAAGATATGATCTGATCTGTCCAATTTGTTTCTCTCGCGCTCTCTCTCGCCCCCTGCAGGAGAAGGCTTGAAATGCTACACCTGCGTTTTTCCAGCTATCTCCCCAATCGACTGTATCAAATACCCCAGAACCTGTCCTTCTGGAAATCGCTGTCTGTCCAGTGCTGCTATCGGCAGGAAAGGTTTGTCTCGCTGTCTGTCTGTCTGTCTGTCTTGTAACAAGATTTCCTCTACCAAGATGGCGGGTGTTAGCTTCAGTTCAACTGATGTCCATTACTAGGACTTGCTTTATCAAAATGGCTAACTTTCTTAGTCCGGCAATCTAAGGTCATATAGCGACCTGTTTTCAATTCGGCCTCCTGGTGAAAATCTATAGCAATGACACCCTCAACTTGTACTTTTTAAAAATTCTATTTGTATTTTGATGACACATCTTTTTCAGATTCTTTAAAAAAAAAATAATTGAAAAAATCACACCAGCATGAATTTTAATACAAACAATACTACTTATAATAATACTAAGAACATGATACTAGAACAACGATACTACTACAAATAATAATAATAATAATAATAATAATAATAATAATAATAATAATAATAATAATAAAGGCTTTTTATTGTGCCAAACAACTAAATTAAATAATCAGTAGCCTCAAAATACATTTGATTTTTGCAATTACTTACATATCTCGTGTTTTCTATAATTTGAGAAGTCTGTGTTCCTTTGACGAGTTCAGGCACGGCTCTTCAGGTCTAGTTGTCTGCCACAGACCCGTGTGACACATATCAGCCCCAGTATCTTTGTATCTTCGTGTGTACATGCTATTACAATCGCCCTCTCATCGCCCCCTGCAGGTGGATTACAGATAGTGCTCTATGAGAAGAGCTGTGTATTGCCCACTCTGTGTGGCCTGACAGGAGAGAAGTTTGCCATGGGAATCAACTTCACCTTCACAAACACCTGCTGTGATACTGACCTGTGCAACAGTGCCCCCGTATGGAGACAGAAGAGTAGCGCACCCTGCCTGGCACTGCTCAGCCTGATAATCACAGCAGTGATTACTTACTTTTGAGTTGCTTTTAACAAGTATATATAATCCATGTGTAAATACACCAGATTCACAAGTTCTGATGATAACATGTAGATTCACAAGGTAGAATATAACCAGAACTGTATCCAAACGACTATGACCTAACTAATACATGCTAGTATTAAGTTTAATATACATGATTGTGTTACATAATAATAATAATAATAATAATAATAATAATAATAAAGATTTAATGTGTAATGGTCCTTGTTTTAATGGATACACTGGACTGATATGTATTTCAATCTAACTTTTTTGTTTCTTTTTCTTTAGATTAAATACATCTGGTATTAAATGTTGTTTAAACGTGTTTTGTTGTCTAAGCTAAGGCAGGGGAAACTGTGTTTTGTTGTGTTAATTTTATTTATCACAGAACGTAGAAAACCTTTTTAAAAGTTTACCCCTAGACCTCAATAGAGCTCTCAGAATCATGTTTAACCTACATCAATAGAACCGGTAACTTGGCCCCCTGCTGCCCTCTAATGGATGTAAAAAATATTACATTTGTTCAATGTGGCATTCCATAATAAAATCACTAGGGGGCAAAGCTTTCCAAGGACAAGGCTAATGGATGCACTGCGGTGCAGCAGATGTAGGTTAGATACTCGTTATGATAACTGCCAATACACAACAGTGATGTGATTAGTCTGCTTTCCCCTAGAGCTGCTAAATGAAAACTCAAAAACTGACCACATTCTGAAACAGAGTTTTATTGGGGACGGTTTTTACAAAAGGCACTTATGAAAAACAGGCTTTAAAACTAAACACGAGGAGGATAACCACCCACTGAACAGAAAACACTGAACCTGTTCACTCCCAGAATCAAACATCTTAACAAAAAAACAGAATTACTGAAGTCATAACAATTAAAGGGACGGGTCACGCTATTATTTGTCTGGCAAAAACAAACAAACAAAAAAAAAAACACTTAAGCTAAAGTCTTTTTAAAGGAGCTTCTAATCACTTCTTTTACGATGTTGCCCATCTTTCTTATTACAGTTCCTAAAAACAGAGTTTAAAAGCCCTTTGATAAACTCTGTTGTGTTTAATCTGAATGCAGGAGCTGTTTCAGTTCTAGCTGGCAGCTTTACCTTCATACAAGAAAAGTTAACAATTCAAACTTTTCATATGCGGTGGACCTCAGCGATTGTATTTCTATTTTTTAAAGCAAATCTCTTTTTGGAGCCCTGTATTCATTCAAATGGACTTTCCCACTTAAAGAAGACGCAGAGCTGGATGTGAGGCAAGGTGCTGGCTTCGTTTAGGTTTATACACACTTCCTTTTCCATAGACTGTACTTGTTACACAAGTAGCCAACGTGTCTGTACAGCAGCAAGAACCAGCGCCACCTAGTGGGCAGAGACTGTAGACGGAATTTAAAGCTACGTGCTCTATTAAGACAAATGTATTTTTATTTTATCAGATGAGGGAGAGGGAGAGGGAGAGACCCCTCCTGTATTACTGAAACTCAGAAAGGAGTTAGCTAGTCACTTGGTCACAGATCTGGAGTCAATTATTACAATGACAGCCTCACTGTTTGCTGAAATTGCACTTACAATGCTACTGTGTTCAATTAGTTACAGATATGCTGCAGTAATTGCATTTATAATTACACTGAATTGTAGGATACATAGCTCCACACATGAACAAGCTTACTCTGTTCATTCTACCAAAGCAGGAATCGCAGGTACAAATACACAAGCATACTATAGAACGTTTTTCAAACAAACGGGGTCACTTAAAAGGGGTTGAAAATACGAGAACGTTTGCTCAATGTGAAACGCAACGAGGAACTGTGAATGATTGCGCTTGGAAAGGTGTGTAACTGAACTAACTGATCAATTACAATTGCTTGGTCCCTTTGAGAATTCAAATGTTCCCTTTATGTTTTTGTGTATAAGTGCAGTCTATATTACAAATCCATCAGCCAATATGAAATGCCTTGTATATAATATATTTATTTCTCACTGCATCTACACAATCCTATCTTTGCAAAAGTATAGCAATCAAAGATTTTAACTTGTGTCTCAGTGTGAGTGTGCGTGCACATGTGTGTATATTTATAGCACTTGGAAGATTAAAAAAAAAATAAAAAACACTCACACCCCCATAATGTTAACCCGATATATCTTGAGCATAAATAATCATGATCAAACTTCCTGGTTGATCCCTTCGCTCCTGTGCAGTTTAGAAGAGAAGGTCTACACTACATGGGAGTCAATACAGAGTCCTCGTGAACACTACAGAGACGGGCAGAAAGAAAAACGAGAAATAAATAAACACTATAAACAAGCGCGTGGGTGATGCGTGTGTCTGTCCCTGCCTCTGTGTCCCGTTATTTCAGCGCTCGTGCTACGGACGTGTAGGCCTGCTCGATCTCCAGGTCGGCCGGGCAGGTTGAAGAGAACTCCTCCCTGGCATAAGCAGAGTCCAGATAGCGCCAGAGAGAGGAGAGCGAGCGCGGGATCTCGAACCCGCGGTACTTCAGGCACACCACCTGAGGGGGACACAGACACCTCATAACAATCTATAATACAATCCATCCGACAGACAATAAAACACACGTCATTGCAATCTGTTACAGAATACTACTACAGACTGACAGACAGTTCAGCCCCATCTATAATGCAATCCTACAAACAATGAGACAGACAGACACTTTCACCATCTTGAATACAAGACCTCAAACACGCCATTGCAGACAGACAGAGAGGACAGGCAGAGACTCAGACACAGACCGCCCCCCCGCCCGCCCGCTCCCTCACCTTGACGATGTGCAGTTTGGGCAGCAGGTTGCAGTCGGCCAGCGTGAGCTCGTCTCCGTCGAGGAAGTGGCGAGTCGAGACGCTCTCGTCCTCCGCGCTGTTCTCATCAATCTCCTCCGGAAGCAGAGTACTCAGGAATCCATCCAGCTTCGCCAGGGCTTTGAGCAGCCCCTTCTCCAGAGCTGAGAGAGAGAGGGAAGAGAGGGGTGAGAGGGGAGAGGAGAGAGAGAGAGGGGAGAGGAGAGAGAGAGAGAGAGAGAGAGAGAGAGAGAGAGAGAGAGAGAGAGAGAGAGAGAGAGAGAGAGAGAGAGAGAGAGGGGAGGGGAGAGAGAAGAGAGAAGAGAGGAGCTCAGGAACCCGTTCAGCTTCTCCAGGGCTTTGAGCAGCCCCTTCTCCAGAGCTGAGAGAGGGGAGAGAGGGGTGAGAGGGGAGAGGAGAGAGAGGTGAGAGGGGAGGGGAGAGAGAGAGAGAGAGAGAGAGAGAGAGAGAGAGAGAGAGAGAGAGAGAGAGAGGGGAGGGGAGAGAGAAGAGAGGAGCTCAGGAACCCGTTCAGCTTCGCCAGGGCTTTGAGCAGCCCCTTCTCCAGAGCTGAGAGAGAGAGAGAGGAGAGAGGGGTGGGAGAGAAGAGAGGAGCTCAGGAACCCATCCAGCTTTGCCAGGGCTTTGAGCAGACCCAGCTTCAGAGTGAGAGAGAGAGAGAGAGAGAAGACATAGGGAGTGGGGGGGAGGGGGAGGGAATGGGAGCTCAGGTATACATCCAGCTTCTTCAGGGCCGAGTGAGAGGCTGACAGAGAGAGAGAGGGGGAGAGGGGAGGACTCACTGTCGTTCATGGCAGGGTTGGAGTTCTTGATGTAGGCTGAGAATTTGGAGAAGACGTCCAGACCGGCTGTGTTTGACTCGGGGTTCTTAGCTGCCAGTTTGGGGAACCTGCGAGAGCACAGAAACACAACAGTAACTACGCAACACAACACAGACACACACAATACTGCAACACACTGATTACACAACTCATGGACACACAATTACAGAACATAGACGCATATTGCATCTAGACAACAAAATAACTAGACAAGATCACTACAGGTCCCAGTGTGTGTGGTTCTGGTTGTGCCTCTGTGTGTTTGGACTCACATGGGAGAGCCCAGTGTCTCCTCAAGGAACACCTTGATCTTGTTGGTGTGTGTGTGTGTGCGTGCGTGCCTGTGTGGCTCTGATTCTCCTCCACGGTGTAGTTCAGACTCACTTGGGAGGGCTCAGGTTCTCCTCCAGGAACTCCTCAATCTTGTTGGTGTCAGTCTTCACCTCCGTGCCGTAGAGGAGGAAGGGGGGCTGAGCGCCGGGAGCCAGGTCCTTCAGCACCTCCGGCTTCCTGCAGGGAGCAGAGAGAGGGGGGATTAACACACACAGAGAGGGAAGGAGGGTGAATAAACACACACATAGAGAGAGGGAGACAGAGGGCGAGGGAGGAGATTAATACAGACACAGGTATATGTGTGCAGTCTGTGATGGACTCACTTCCTCATGTCCACGGTGGTCACGTTGAAAGTGACTCCCTTGAGCCACAGCACCATGAAGAGTCGCTGAGAGAAGGGACAGTTTCCAATGCTCTGCCCATCGAGCCCCGCCTGCAATACAGAACAGAACAAGCAGAGAGGGGCTCAGTACAGCGCAGTATACCCGAGTACAGCACACCACAGCACAATGACTGCAACCTACACTTCAACCAAGCCAGAGAGACATACTCACAATAACAGGAGTTTCAGAACTCCCTCATCCTGGTCAGGTATATTACTGGAATGACCAGGTAGGTGCCTGGAGTCTGAACATCACACCCCTTAGAAACCTGCTCTGAATTGCAGCATCAATTAGGCACACCTCTGAGTCTGTAGGGTTATTAATAAGTGTTAGTCATGCAGTTATGAGAGTTTATAACCCTGCTCAGACTCCTGATGATTTAATCAATAGACTATATTAAGGGGAGCTCTGAAACTCTGGACTGGGTGCAGCAGGGCTTGTAAGAGTTTATAACCCTGCTCAGACTCCTGGCTCCTGATCACTTCATCAATAGACTATATATTAAGGGGAGCTCTGAAACTCTGGACTGGGTGCAGCAGGGCTTGTGAGAGTTTATAACCCTGCTCAGACTCCTGGCTCCTGATCACTTCATCAATAGACTATATATTAAGGGGAGCTCTGAAACTCTGGACTGGGTGCAGCAGGGCTTGTGAGAGTTTATAACCCTGCTCAGAGTCCTGGCTCCTGATCACTTCATCAATAGACTATATTAAGGGGAGCTCTGAAAGGGTGCAGGTTTGGTGCCCTACAATTGGACAGGCATCTTTCTTTCTATATAAAAGTAACACACAGGTGTACAAACAGTAGTTAAAAAGCTTCAGATGACAGTTTTGACTTTCCCTTATTAGTTATCAAAACAGTAACATCTATTACAGACTGCTAGAGATCTTTCAGCCAATCAGAGCACACGTTTCTCCTTCTGTATTCCATGGCACATACCAGAGGAGACCCTATTTATGACATCACCATGCCAGTTTCAGTTTTGACCGTGCTGTCTTGTCTGTATCAGCACGGCTGACCTGCCCATCATACTCGGCGTAGGTTTACAAAAGCACTGTATATGACATTAACATTTCCACTTCAAGACCATGTCACTGACATACGTTGCATAAAATATATTCTAAACAATGAAAGCAGTAAAGGCATGAAAGAGGATATCCTGTTCTCAGCGAGCGTTTCTTTGTGAATTCCTCATTGAAACTCTTTTCCTGAAACCTGGTCATTCACTTCCTGTGTGTGGAGCAGATGTAAATGCAACGCAGCTCTCACATTACAACCAGACAGACAATCAGTGTCTCCTTGGTAACCCAATCAGAGAAAAAAAAAAAACACCATTCAGTCCATCAGAGCTCGTCCAGTTCCTAGCAGCTGCTTGATCTCAGAACGTAGTCAAGTTGGGTCTTAAAGGACCCTAATGATTCAGCATCAACAACGTGGCTAGGTAACCCTTTCCACAGCCTCTCTACTCGCTGTGTAAAGAGGTGTTTCTGACCCTCTGTTCTACGTCTAGTTCATTTCCAGTCCTCTGGTCCTGGTTTCTGTGCTTAGTATTGGTTGGGTTAATAGTCAGCTCCTTGATTTTAAAGTCCTCCCTAATTAGGGCCCTTAATCTAATAAAGCCCGTCCATCTGTCTGTCTGTCGCACTCTACAAAATAAACATGATAACTGCCTTGGTTTTGCATACAGTTTTCACGCACCTTCTTTGTTCTAGAGCAGGGTTTCCCAGTCCTGATCCTGGGGACCCCCTGTGTCTGCTGGTTTTCATTCCAACTGAGCTCTCAATTACTTAACTAGACCCTTCATTGAATTGATCATTTGCTTAACTAGAACTTTGTACTTGTTTTCAGCTCTTAAAGTTGCAGATTTCAAGTTAGCTATAACATTTGATAAATAACTTGAACCCTGTAGCTTTCAGATTTACCGTGCCTGACAGTGCAGGTGATCAGGGAGGCAAGGCGGATTTTTTATATTATGTATTTAAGTATTTATTTATTTACTATTTCATTTATTTACTTAAAGCTCATTTAGTTCATGGTCTTATTATTGGAACTCTATTTATTTCTCCTCAGATTTTAACTTTTACATTAACACTACCCCTTGGTGTCATTACATTGCACTGGACAGAGGTCAGTAGTTACTTAGTCATAGGTATACACTTTACGGTGATGTAAATGCATAAATAGTTATTGAAAAATGTAATCTTTTTGTCATTTCTGTGCCATTTGATATCCCAGCATGTTCTGAATTACTGAAATAGTTACTGGAAAAAAAGGGTCTTCATACAGCAACAGATTACTACTGTATCTCTTGTGGGGACAATCTTTTATCTGTTGCACCATAATCTGGGCCCGGACACACTGAAATGGGATAGTACATTGTTACAGGGAATGTGTTCTTTTTTACCATGTTCTGAATTCTGTAAACAGTTTGAAAATAATATTTTTCAAGTTCTATGCTTTTAAATGATATGGTTTTATGATGATTAGATCAAACTTGAATGACTATGACTCTTAGAAACAAGTGTTTATAGCATAGTATTCTAAACCTGGCTTTGAAAGGGTTAATGAGTGTAATTTGTTTTATATAAACAGCGTGAGAGTCTGTTCCCCAAAAAGCAAACACTGTCAGCACACGTGGTTTCTAAAGCACACCTCTCAGATTACACCCATTTCAAACAGTACAGGGAAGCACAGCCCGTGATAACAACCACCACCGGCTGGAAGGTAACGCAGCTCCAAGCACCATTCCGTTCACAGCTCAGCCGGAAAGAGTGTTGCCATGGAAACCGAGGAAGGATCAACGGCAGAACGTAAAACAGACCAATCTAAGAGGGAATTCAATCTGGGAGTTTCTGACTTGAGGTTTTTAACCAAAACAACACGGATAACACACAAGCTGAAACAGTGTTTATACAGTAACATGGTACTAAACCCCGTTCACACTGGCACTCCTACCCGAGTCACAATCCTGCGTGGTGTGAAACCATGTACCCGGGTCGTACCCGGGTCCCAGCGACCCACCTCAGGATGTGAGTTGACACGACTCGGGTTGAGCAAGACAAAATGCTTGATGACCGTTCACGAGCCCACGCAATATGAAACAGCCACTCCTGCGTGAAGGTTTCACTTCCGCAAGGAACATTTCTGTTTAGCTATATGTTTGTTGATTGAGACACGCCATGAGCCAGATTGCAGCAGGGATGAAGAAACGTTTGCTCTAATCAACATTTGTGCCGACGGTTCAATCCAGAGAAGCTTGGATGGAAGCGTCTGTAACAAGCTGCTTCCAGGGCATTGATACGCGCGTCGTGCGCTTGCGTCTGTCGTCCAGGTCAATGCTTTATCAAAAGCAGTGTGAAATCACATACCCGACCCGCGTGACACCGGGTCCTGACCCGGGTAGAGCATGCCAGTGTGAAAGGGGCTCTAGACTACTATGTTGTGCCCACTCCCCATCTGGTTCATAATGTAGTTTACTGTATTTTGTGTTCACTTCAAAAATGTCTACAAATATAAATGGTATAAATAAACACTGAAACATAGAAATCTTGGTGTCAAACTGAACCTTATCCCACAATCCTGTTCAGTTTGACACACCAGACTACATGTAATCCCTTCTTGGTGTCTGTGTTAATTTAATACTACAGTATTACAGAGTTTAGTCTCATTAAAAGATGTTGAGAATTAGACTATCCCACAATCCTGTCTTTTTCTCAATAGCTTTTAATGAAAATAAACTCTGTGATAATGTAGTATTAAATTAACACAGACACACGAGAAGGGATTACATACAGTGTGGTGTGTCAAACTGAACAGGATTGTGGGGCACTCTCTGCCTGCAGTTTTAAAGAAACTCTAATCTGGAAGAGTACGTGAACTGGCGCCAATAAATTATGCTAATGAAGAATGTAGTGCTGACATACCAACAGACATACATAATCCATTAACTAGTGTTAATGGACCACGTTTCAAGCCTGTCAAGCCTGCCCTGGACAGGAGGGTGCACCCTTTCACTTAGGGATGAGGGAGAGTGCAGTTCAGTATCCATGCCTCAAGCCTGCCTTGGACAGGAGAGTGCACCCTTTCACTTAGGGATGAGGTAGAGTGCAGTTCAGTATCCATGCCTCAAGCCTGCCTTGGACAGGAGAGTGCACCCTTTCACTTAGGGATGAGGGAGGGAGCAGTTCAGTCTCCATGCCTCAAGCCTGCCCTGGACAGGAGGTTGCACCCTTTCACTTAGGAATGGGAGAGTGCAGTTCAGTCTCCATGCCTCGAGCCCGCCCTGGACTGGAGGGTGCACCCTTTCACTTAGGGATGAGGGAGGGAGCAGTTCAGTATCCATGCCTCAAGCCTGCCTTGGACAGGAGAGTGCACCCTTTCACTTAGGGATGAGGGAGGGAGCAGTTCAGTCTCCATGCCTCAAGCCTGCCCTGGACAGGAGGGTGCACCCTTTCACTTAGGAATGGGAGAGTGCAGTTCAGTCTCCATGCCTCGAGCCTGCCCTGGACAGGAGGGTGCACCCTTTCACTTAGGGATGAGGGAGAGTGCAGTTCAGTCTCCATGCCTCGAGCCTGCCCTGGACTGGAGGGTGCACCCTTTCACTTAGGGATGGGGGAGGGAGCACTTCAGTCTCCATGCCTCAAGCCTGCCCTGGACAGGAGGGTGCACCCTTTCACTTAGGGATGAGGGAAGGAGCAGTTCAGTCTCCATGCCTCAAGCCTGCCCTGGACAGGAGGGTGCACCCATTCTCTTAGAGGGTGAGGGGGACAGTTCATTTTCAGTACTGTAAAGATACAAGCAACCTACAAACCAAATAAACGGTCAGAAAAGCCGAGCAAAAATACACCAAATGTGTAGTTCTGATTAAATAAAAGCTTCATATGATGTGCTTCGATAAATAAAACCCGCCAAAACGAACACTGTGCACTAGCAGCCCACGCCCCTCGTTGTTTGAAAGAGGAAGAGAAATTGAAACTTTAACAAAGTCCCCTTTCACTTACTCGCTGGAAAAAAAATGGAAACGTGTCGCCAAATGAGAAATGACCACTGCCGCCCTATACACTGTAGACTGGTAGAAAAAACACAGCACCACACCCCCCCGAAAAAACAAAACATAGCCCTGGGGAAAGTCTACGTGCTTCACTTCCTGAACAAAGCTTAATTTAACATAGAGTTCTCTCCTCAGAATCAGAAATAAGCATTCGAAAACCATCGCGAATTTACAGTACCTAAACTGTACGGCGCAAAAAAAATCTGCACATTAGTACCACCGAACATTCTGGAACCAAACCGAGATCACAATTCAAAAGCTTTTAACATGAACAGTTAATGCGTGACATTAAAATGTTCTTACCTTTACAAAAAGTTCCACTTGCGGTAACTCTGCGTCTGCCATGGCGGTATGGTTACTGACGTATCACAACCGTCAAAATAAAATTAATATATATATATATATATATATATATATTGTATATTAATGTGTTTGTTTTATATATATATATACAATAAGACGGTATAAAATAACCTAGATCTGTATTAAAAAAAAAAAAACAACGTTGTTTTGGGAGTTTACCTTCCTAAATGTGTAACGTAATAAAAATTTAAATAAAAAAAAATCACCTTTCGTATCTCTTTATGCGTAAGTAAGTGTAAATATGGACGGGTGTGCTTCTAGTTTCCTGCACAAGTATGATGTTCTGTTCTGAATCGTTCCCTTTGCTAAGGTCGTTTCCTTCCTTACTTCCTGATTAGAAATCGCCCTGCACTGTAGTTTAGTGCTAGCAACGGATTTGCTTGAGGCCCCACCCCGTTTCAACAGCGTGTGAGAGAAAGAGAGAGAGAAACGCAGGCTGCAACAAGGTTGAAAGAATAAGGGCGTACTGAACTGTGCAAATGACGTCAGGAAAGTTGCCAAATGTCCGCTACAACCCGTGATCCCACTATGGTACAGTTGCAGTGCAATTCTAAAACAGTCTAGAGATCTCAAACTGCAGTTAAATAATGTATGGTTCAAAATATATTATCATCACACTATATGTCTCGGGCAGTATTGCATGAGTGGCGAAGCTGTGCTAGTCTATGCTGGGGAATAGTAAAACGTTTGAAAACTGTTTGAGATGATAATCGGTGCTCGAATCAGGTTTGCAAGATCATTGGTTTTCCATTTCTGCTCGGGCAATCTGGATATAAGAAATTGGCTTTTTTTTTTTAAAGGTACATTTATAATTTTAGAGGATTTTCTACAGTTTTTTTTCTGTCTGAAATTGTTTTGTTTTTTTTCTTAAGATTAATAATGTGCAAGTCCTTTAGCGAGGACCTGCGATCTCTATAACATTCCTCGAGACTTTAGATTGACTTTAACTGTGTTAGGGCCCCTGGCTGCATAGAATTTAAGTGAGGGGTTCAGGTCGCGACCTAGTCTGTGGTGCAGAGAAAGTTAATTTAGTTGTAATGTTAGTGTTGTGCCAGTCAGTGAATATACATTCTGGAAAATGAAAAAAATAACATTTAAAGAATAAAACAAACAAACGTGCATGTTATTTTGCTGATGAGAGGTAACTTGTCAATATGGGTTTCTAGCTTATTTTTGTGTCACTGAGTCAGTTGAGCCATGGTGTGCCAATATATTTGGTTCTTAAAGGTTTTAACATTATACAAGTACAGTCTTTTCCAATGAATTGTATACCTGATAACTGTATTGTCCTGTTAACTTTAAAAACGTGAAGCGCATTTCTTATGAAAATGCACGTGCAGTGGATTCCTGTTAATTGCACATCCCGTGTGTCAGATAGTTTTATGCATTTAACCAGAATATGAAATTACATGGCACATATATGTACATGTTCATAAAAGAAAAAAAAAACGTGCTGCACAATTGTGTACAATTTTCATGTATACAAATGAATGTATCTGTAATACGCTGTATATGTTACTGATAATTGCATATTCTGGTTAATTACATACAGGTCTAAAGGATGTGGCAACACTGACTCAAATTATGGGACAAAAAGTAAGGGTCACTAAAACGTGAGCCCGAAGTGACTGTAGCACAGCCACTCAGCGTGTTCCTCTCAGATTTCACAAGTACACATGAACTCCAGTATATAAACAAAAACAGCCAACTTAAAATATGTAGCTTTATTAAATTCAAGACAAACAGATATTATACTCTAAACGTCAGCGCTTATGTCTTTAAACTAGATTTTCAATGCTTAAAAACATTAGGTTACTAGAATGATTGACTGTGATGCGGTGCTCCTTCTAATGGATTTTATAAAGGAAACAAATATCAAACACAACAATGCCATGCTTCACAATCAAATGCTGTGGTTCTTATTGTGCTGTAGTTGTAGGTGTCTGATTTGGCAGTAGCCAGCACTTTGTAAACTGGTCCACTGTAGTTGATGTTGCACGACAGCATGCATACACAGTTGGCGTTGTAACTTTCATCACACCACAAACCTAATAGCTGAGTTTGGTACTGCACGTTGACATCGCCATCAAAGGGGGAGCTGTGGCACCTGCTTTATAACAAGAAAAAAACCCTCAAAATTCATTAAGTCCATCATAAAAAAATAATTTAAAAAATGCCAAACTACACAACAACGTGGTATTGCAACGTTATTACACTGCACATATGTGCCGGACCGATAACACCACTGTCAGTATCACTGTCTACTATCCTCTATTTTAAATGAACACACGATTGCTGTATATAAACACGTTATCAGTTAATTTGAATTTCCAAAGCAATGTTGATGCTGAAATTGTACTAGAAACGTATTTGTGACTTTTAGACTACTTTGCAATGTGTGAGTCTGGGAACACGTCAGATTTGCTGAACGAATCACAGCATGTAAAGGTCTCTGCATGTATAGCTTTCCTGATCTCCAATTTTCCTTAGGCAACGACAGACGTTATTGTAGCGCTGGTTTTCTGTGCGTCACTTACTTTTTGGTGTTTTTGTGATCTCTCTGCTCACCACAAACATCACCCATGTCCCACTGTTAAAGTCAGTCCGGCATAGTCTACAGAAAGTATGCCTTTTTCCAACGTTGCTTATGATTATGTGAGAATATGTTGTTGCCAATTTGCATTCATATTTGCATGCATATATATTTGAACAGGAGAGCTTATTGTACGAGCACTGAAAGCAGGCCTGCCACAGAGGGCTCCCGTGGGTCCTAAACCCTGCCAAGTAAAGATGGGGATTGCAGTAGTGACTTTTAACAGTAGATTTTTTTTAGCAAAATACGGGAGAAAATCTGTCCCAGGTAGAAGCGTCGAAAAAACAGGAGAGTCCGGCAAATAAGGGAGAGTTGACAGGTCTGTATTGTATTGCTCAGCTAAAAGGCGAAAGGAAGCACGCGCACGTTTCCATGACGACAGCTAAGCCAGCGCCAGTCTCATTCGAAAACTGAGATTCCCGCGCTAAGAGAAGCGACCGAAGGAGATAACGGGAAAGAATCTACGGTAACATAACTGAAGTAATAAAACATGTATTTTAGAATTTAATTCTCGCGTTATTATATTACAGGATAAATGTTATCTCATTGTTTAAAAAAAACAACAAAAAAAACGAAATGCTGTAAGCCTACAGTATGCTATTGGCAATGGGAAGAACCCCTTTTAAAAATATTAATAATGCTGTTTATTTATCTGTACAGATGTGTGAATGGCGATAAAGAGTCGTCAATAATAATTAAATAATGTGTTCGTAATAAAGACAAATAAAAAAAACCATTCCCAGAAAATCGATTGAACCTACCGCTGCTCTGTGTGTTTGAAATGGGACCTGGTTTCTGGATGCTGCTCTGTGTGTTTGAAATGGGACCTGGTTTCTGGATGCTGCTCTGTGTGTTTGAAATGGGAGCTGGTTTCTGGATGCTGCTCTGTGTGTTTGAAATGGGACCTGGTTTCTAGATGCTGCTCTGTGTGTTTGAAATGGGACCTGGTTTCTGGATGCTGCTCTGTATGTTTGAAACGGGACCTGGTTTCTGGATGCTGCTCTGTATGTTTGAAATGGGACCTGGTTTCTGGATGCTGCTCTGTATGTTTGAAATGGGACCTGGTTTCTGGATGCTGCTCTGTGTGTTTGAAATGGGACCTGGTTTCTGGATGCTGCTCTGTGTGTTTGAAATGGGACCTGGTTTCTGGATGCTGCTCTGTGTGTTTGAAATGGGACCTGGTTTCTGGATGCTGCTCTGTATGTTTGAAATGGGACCTGGTTTCTGGATGCTGCTCTGTATGTTTGAAATGGGACCTGGTTTCTAGATGCTGCTCTGTGTGTTTGAAATGGGACCTGGTTTCTGGATGCTCTGTATGTTTGAAATGGGACCTGGTTTCTGGATGCTGCTCTGTATGTTTGAAATGGGACCTGGTTTCTGGATGCTGCTCTGTGTGTTTCTCAGAGGGAGCAGTGATGACGGATCTGGCCTGGGGTTCCTGTACAGTGACAGGAGATGGCGATGGAGAGGATGAAGACACAGGCCCCAGTGAGGTACCACAACCCCTTCTTATAATAATGAATGTATTGTGATACAGCTGTAGTTTAACAGCGCTATAGGATTGTAGCAAGTCCAACAAGACTGGGAGCCTCCCTCCCAGTCCCTACTCAGCTCTAACCACTAGAGCAGCCTCTACCAGTCTTTTCAGCTCTAACCACTAGGGCCACCCTTCCTACCAGTCCCACCATATCAGCCCCCCCTCAGGTCTAACCACCAGAGACAGCTTCCCTCCCTCCTTCCCAGTCCCTACTCAGCTCTAACCACTAGAACCAACCTCCCTCCCTTCCAGTCCCTATTTTATTATTATTATTATTATTATTATTATTATTATTATTATTATTATTATTATTATTATTATTATTTATTTCTTAGCAGATGCCCTTATACAGGGCAATTTACAATTGTTACAAGAGATCAGAGATTACCCATTTATACAGTTGGGATTTTACTGGAGCAATCTAGGTAAAGTACCTTGTTCAAGGGTACAGCAGCAGGGTCCCCCACCTGGGATTGAACCCACGACCCTCTGGTCAAGAGTCCAGAGCCCTAACCACTACTCCACACTGCTGCCTATTTAAAGTTACTGTAGAATTGTAGCTGCTGTTTTAATAAGACTATTGAATTAAATCCACTAGCGTCACCCGGCCCCCGATATTGGAGCCCATCTCTTCAGAGAAGGTGAAAGGCGGGAATGTGAGGCTGGTGAGTTAGCCCGCTGTCTGTCTGTACCCCCTTGCCCCCTCATTGAGCCATGTGTTGTGTATTGCAGGTGTATCTGAGCATGGTGTGTCATCGCGGGCAGCTGGGAGTGGCGTACTATGACACTGCGGACTACAGTGTGCACTACATGCCAGACACACAAGATGACTTCAACCTCAAACTGCTAGACAAAGGTGCACATGGACTAGGGAGTAACGCTGCATTGAAACTGCAGATTAACTTTAACATTTAAACCTTAGCGGCTGGTTTCACAGACCCCACGATAAGGTCTACTGTACGTACAGTAACATTGGATAGTCCTAAGCAGGGTCTGTGAAACCAGCTGTAAATGTTTAACATTTTAAAATATTGTCTATTCAGTATAGACTTTAATATTGCAGTAATTTAAACTGTATTGTAGTGTTCATAATAGGGGTTATCTAAATGGTTACCAGCATCCCCAATATGTCTAAGTCTAAGGAGAAAGTTTAAATAAATTAAAACAAAATCTAACAAGTCTAATTAAAATGTATTGTAACATTATAATTTCATTGTATCTGCAGTGTAACATTCTCCTAACAACTTTGTACCTGCAGTTTGTCATTATAATTACATTGTGTCTGCAGTTTAGCATTATTCTAATTGTAATATATCTTAAGATTTTAACAGAACTATGTCAAAGGGCCATTTTACCAATGTCACAGCAGAGACACACTATATGTGTATCAGTCAAAAGGTAAAGTTTGTAATGATATAGTCCTGATTTGTAATTGTTAATTATATATAGGGCTTCTGATTTTTGGTTTTAACCGATAAACACCCCCAATACAAAAAAATGAAATCGGTGTATGTCTAATACATACCGGGAAACACTGGAAATGGTTACTCAATTCACGCTGACGTCACCCCATTCCCAATGCAGTTAGTTATGCAAACTCAAAAATAGCAAAAAATAAACACCAAAAAATGAAATTAATAAACACAGAAAAAACAGAAGCCTTAACGATATAGTCCTGATTTGTAATTGTTACTTATATAGTCCTGATAGTGTTCCCTTAGCGAGCCCTTCGTTCTGGTGTGAGCTAACCGTCCTGGTGTTTGATTCTGTCCCCCTAGTTATTGAAGAGGTCCAGCCACTCTGCATCATTTCAAGTGCTAAACAGGATCGCAATGTTTCAGAGCGCCTAAAGAAACTGAGTAGGTCCATTTGAAGAAGTGCTCTTTATTTGTGTCTGGATTATTGTACTGAGAAATGAATCTGTCCTCTCCTCTTTGCTCTTCTCTTCTCTTATCTCACAGGCAGCACTCAAGATAAACCAGAAGTAGTCCTCTACCCCAGTGCTGATTTTGGTAAGCAGCCACATCCCTTATTGAAAAGTATTTCTTCACATGTGTGTAGAACATCCCGCTCCCCTTCTTAACTAACACTAGAGCCAGCCTCACTCCCCTCCCTGTCCCTCAGCTCTAACCACAAAACCAGCCTAATTTCCTTCCCTCCCTCCCAGTCCCTCATCAGCTCCAACCACTAAAGCCAGCCTCCCTCCCTCCCAGTCCCTCCTCAGCTCGCCTGCCATTTGTTCCATACCCTCTTCTAGTCTCTTAGTTTCTCCGTCCATCTCTCTTCTCTCCTCTCTCTCAGTCCCTTTCTCCTCTTGCCCCATCTCTCCCAGTCCCACAATCTCTCACAGTCTCTCACAGTCCCTTTCTCCTCTTTCCCTGTCTCTCAAGTCCCTTTCTCTTCTCCCTGACTCTCCAAGTCCCCCCTCTCTGTCACTCCCAGTCCCTCCCTCCATCTCCGAGTCCCTGTCTCCTCTCCCAGCCCCTGGCTCCTCTCCTAGCCCCTGTCTCCTTCTCTCTGTCTCTGTGTTGCAGGTATTGAGATCAGTAAGCAAAGAGTGTTATCAGCTCACCTGCCCTTCGTTCCAGCCGGCCTGACTGAAGCTGAGCGCATTACCTACCTCTCCTCTCTCCTCCCCTTCGACTGCCTGCAGATGGTAATGGAGCAGAACAGGGGTACAGCTCGGGCAGAACAGGGCAGGGGTAGGGGTATACTGGTTGTTTAACGCCACGTTTTCCATCTGTCACTGGGCCTGACTTGAAAGCGGTTTGAAATCAGGCTTGTTCATTTCCATCAGCAACACATCAGAGACCAAATCCATTTCAACCGGGACTCTGTCCATCAGTTGCAAAAGTCACTAAAGAAACCTTTTGCTTGAGTTGCATTATTTGTTAACCTGAGCAAGAGAAACATTTTATCATAGAAACAAAAGATGGGAAATGTAATTCCACTAAATCAAATTTTTACCAAAACATTTTATTGTCATATTATAAATAGCAGATTTTTTTTTTTGTTTGTGTGATACTGGGATCGTCACGAGACTGAGTTTTTTACAGACTGATTTCACTGTGCAGGTAGAAATTGGGTTTAAGTCTACTTTAAAAGAGTCTGTGTGTTTAATTCGCATCTCGCAGTGAGGCTAAGGATCCTAAAAGATCCTCAAAATGATTTTGAATAGAGATCTCTCTTTTTTCTTCTCTTCCTCCTTCCCCTCTCTCAGATGTGTGCTGTGGGGGGTCTCCTCAGGTTTATGGAGAGAAGGAGAGTGGGGGTGGAGCTGGAGGACAGCAGTGTGAGGGTGCCCATCCTCGCCTTCAAACAATTTCTGCTGTAGGGTAGCCCCAACCTGCCGTGTGTTTGTGTGTGTCTCTGTCAGAATCTGTCTGTGTATGTGTGATTGTATGTGAGTGTGTGTGTGTCTGTGTGTCTGCATCTGTCTATGTCTCTGTCAGAGTCTGTCTCTGTGTGTGTGAGTGTATATCAGTCTGTGTATGTGTCTGTCTGTATGTGTTTCTGCTGCTCTGTCTTTATATTTCAGTGCACCTGTCTGTCTTTGTGTGATTGTATGTGAGTGTGTGTGTGTGTGTGTGTCTGCATCTGTCTATGTCTCTGTCAGAGTCTGTCTCTGTGTGTGTGAGTGTATATCAGTCTGTGTATGTGTTTCTGCTGCTCTGTCTTTATATTTCAGTGCACCTGTCTGTCTTTGTGTGATTGTATGTGAGTGTGTGTGTGTGTGTGTGTCTGCATCTGTCTATGTCTCTGTCAGAGTCTGTCTCTGTGTGTGTGAGTGTATATCAGTCTGTGTATGTGTTTCTGCTGCTCTGTCTTTATATTTCAGTGCACCTGTCTGTCTTTGTGTGATTGTATGTGAGTGTGTGTGTGTGTGTGTGTCTGCATCTGTCTATGTCTCTGTCAGAGTCTGTCTCTGTGTGTGTGAGTGTATATCAGTCTGTGTATGTGTTTCTGCTGCTCTGTCTTTATATTTCAGTACACCTGTCTGTCTGTGTGTGTGTATGTGGGTGTGTGTGTGTGTGTGTGTCTGCATCTGTCTATGTCTCTGTCAGAGTCTGTCTCTGTGTGTGTGAGTGTATATCAGTCTGTGTATGTGTTTCTGCTGCTCTGTCTTTATATTTCAGTACACCTGTCTGTCTGTGTGTGTGTATGTGGGTGTGTGTGTGTGCCTGCGTGTGTCCGATCAGTCTGTTGATTCTCCTTCTTTTTGATTTCAGAAACAATCTGGTGTACATAGATCACGACACATACTGGTAAGTTTCTCAGTGTTCTTAATGGTGCTAAACTTTAAAGCCATAAAACAAGACTCACATTTTAACAAGACCTCTGAGCCAAATATCATGTAGAACTACTCTGGGGCTGTGATAGCATAGCAGGCAGGCAGAACAAAATCATTCATTTTTTAAGTAATCTTTGAGAATCCCCCCAAATGTTTCTCTCTTTATCTCTCTGTGTTTTTTTTCCTCCAGTGTTCTGCAGATTTTCAAAGCTGAGCCCCATCCCTCCATATACAAACTGGCTTCAGGAGTCAAGGAAGGCATGAGCCTGTACGGTGAGGAAAGCTGTTTGAAATGTGAGAAACATCCTCAATAAAGGGGAGCCAGCGTGATTTGTAGAGGTGCACATTGAATTATCAGACAGGTAATAATCGACAGTTGATGCATCGAGAACACTTTCAAATTCTAAAAGAAAGAAGCGGTCTGTCTGGGTGAAGGGGGGGTGGGGGGTCAGGTAGTTGAGACCACTGTCCAAAATCATTTTACATTTTTGACATTTGTACTTGTAGGAATTCTGAACCGCTGCAAGTCCAAGTTTGGATCCAGGCTGATGCGGTACGTGCCCTTGTGTTTCCATTGCTACACAGTGCAGAATCAATGCACTGGCTGTCTGTCTGCGTTGCCATTGTATTGCCTCTGTCTGTCTGTCTTTCTGTCTGTTTGCATTGCCATAGGAGTGGCACTGTCTGTCTAGTATCGGTTTGTCTGTCTATGTGTCTGCATTGCTGTGAGGCTGACACTGTCTGTCTGTGTCTGTGTCTGCATTGCCATCGCAGTGACACTGCCTGTCTCTGTCTGTCTGTCTGTCTGCGCTGCTATAGGAGTAGCACTGTCAGTCTGCTTTATGTGCATTGTTGTTGGAGTGGCACTGTCTGTCTGTCTGCATTGCCATAAGAGTGGTGCTGTTTATGTGTCTGTCTGTTAACTTGATGTATCTCCCTCCCTCCTCTCTTTGTAGCCGCTGGTTTCTCAGACCCACTCGGGACCTGGCCGTGCTGAACATGCGTCAGGAGGTGATCGAGTTCTTCACCTCCCCGCGGAACAACCAGGTGCTGACAACACTGCAGGACTGCCTGAAGAACATCAAGGGCATCCCGGTGAGCGAGGGGAGAGAGAGGGTGAGGGGGAGAGAGAGACAGGGGCTGACAACACTGCAGGACTGCCTGAAGAACATCAAAGGCATCCCGATGAGAGAGGGGAGAGGGGAGAGAGAGGGAAAACTGACAGGAGAGAAGAGATAGGAGGCAGAGAGGAGGGAGAGATAGGAGGAGAAGGGCAGGAAGAGGAAGGGAGAGGAGGAGGGAGAAGGGGAGAGGGACAGTGAGAGTGGTGTTTGGGTGTTTGTGATGTGCTGGTTTTTATTGCAGGCTATGCTGAGGAGAATGGCCCTGTCTAACACCAAAGTGAGTGACTGGCAGGCCCTCTACAAGGTAAATCCAAATTAAAATGACATGGAATGAATTATCCCCACCCCCAGAATATCTATATGGACTAACCGGCACAAGCTGGTTTTATACATGAGGAGAGAGGGAGAGGAACAAAACATCTTGATTGCAGGGGTGTTTATCCTTTCAGCTGTAGATGTCAGTCAGTAACACTGAGTAATAGTGATACATGTATGACATTGGCAACATGTCACTAACATTTAGAAGATCATTATTCTCTCAGTCATTTACTGCACTTTGCTGTGCTTTTACTATGTGATACCCAAGCAGTAAACTTTCTCTCTCTCTCCCTCTCTCTTTGTAGATATCGTACAATGCTGTGTGTATCAGAGACACAGTGAGCTCCCTGCCTCAGTCTGTGCAGCTCTTTAGAGAAATCTCCCAGGCTTTCAGTGAGGACCTGCACTACATATCCAGCCTGATCAGCAAAGTGGTAAGGGAACAGCATAATGAGACACTAACACTGATACACACACACAGAGACGCACAGCTATACGGAGAGACACACTGATACACTGACACACTGGGAGACAGTGTGTCTAAGACACACACACTGACACAATGAGACTGTGATAAGGTGGATGTATGTTGTGCAGGTTTTTCACAATAAAGTATTTGGAGACTTAGTTTTCCAAAATAAGGGTGCGTTTTATTTACAGTGCACAGAGAAACCCAAAAAAATAAATAAACAGCAAACAAAACAAAAGCCTAACTCCCTCAAGGAGCGTTAACTAAACACTTGGTTTCCCTAACTAAATGGTTGGGACAGCCAAGCTGTTTTCCCAAAAAAAAACACATGAGAAAGGTTGCACACAATAACCATATAGGTTGTCCTCTTTGGGTCTCAAACAATCCCTAGCTCACCCTGCAGGGGCTGATGATGATTTTCCATTGTACTTACTTTGGACTCAGTCAGTGGTCTCCAACGGTCGGAATGAATCGTCCGCACTGCCTCGAGCTGCTTCTTTTGTTAAGGTCATACGGCCCTTTCTTGTGTGTCTGTGACAACAAAACGCACAGGATCGGATGATGTTGAAAAAATCCAACATTTGTCGCATGGTCACAAGCCAGTGAAGCGCAATAAAACACGTTTTTGAGGAACTCTTAATAGAAGAAGTTCATTAATATTAAACCGCCCATAACATGCAATTACTCTCCCAATCAAATCAGTAACGGTGCTCAGCTGTTCAGTACATATAATCGGAGGCAGTTTGGAGAACAGCTGATCAGTTTTATTTGTTTGCTGCTCATAGTAATTCAGCAACAGTATTCATTTTAGCAAATATATAGGAGCCAATTTACACATTCACTTCATTCAGTTTAGGGGCAATTTTAAAATCCTGTTCTGTCTCAAAGTGTCCCTGGATTGTGGAGCCTGTTGGCAGGCCTAGTCACAAGTCGACACGGGCAGTAAAGCAGACTTGCTGAAAGTATGACCAACAACTACGATAACTGCTGCGTCAAAAAGTCTGCAAACTCGGGGGGGCTTCAATCCTTCTGGTGCACCGGTAGACGTGTCCACAGCTGACGTACGGCTTTTGTCTGCGAGAGTATAAACCAGCCTTAAACACACAGTTATTACAGCTCTGAAACCCAGACAAAATGACTTATTTTATAGGGCTCTTGATTAGAGACCACTTTTACCAAATGATTTACACCTGATTTGTATCTACAGACATTAGCGTTCTCCCACGACCTCTAGTGGACACTCTTAGAAATACTGCTAATTCCTGACTCACTTTTTTGACAGAAAACCTGGACACAGCGCTCTGCTCATTCCCAGGCTCACATACATGTTCTTCATTACTTTTCCCTTTTATTTTATCACATTGAGACACTGACAGATACACAGAGACACCGACACACATTGAGACGATGAGAAACACAGACACACTGACACACACAGACACTGTTACTAGTTTGTCAGTAAACAGCACACAGCTATCCATGTTTTATATTATAACATGGTGTAATAACATGCAGTTCTCTCTGAGGTGTCGCACTGTGTCCTCTTGTATTTGGACTGCAGGTGGATTTCGAGCTCAGCATTGCGGAGAAACACTTTACCATCAAACCCAACGTGGACCCTGCCATTGATGAAAGTGAGGCAATTTTTGTAATGTGTGCCGTCATTCTGAGTGCTTCTCTCTGCAGTTACTCGAATACTAATGGAAGCCACAGACACATGTAACACATGCTAGATCAACCAAAGTGTCTTTACAGAAGTAAGAACAAGTGCCATCTTGTTTCCTAATTCTGATATAAACAAATATTTATTACAGTTCAGAAATCAGTTTACACCTCCTGCTACATAACACAAAACAAATCATTCTCTAAATGACCAGTGGATTCTACTCTACCCCCCGCCCCTCCTCCTCTCTCCCCTCAGAGAAGCGCAAGATGATGGGTCTGTCTGACTTCCTGACTGACGTGGCGAGGAAAGAGCTGGACAATCTGGACAGCCAGATTCCATCCTGCAGTGTTATCTACATTCCACTGGTAAGGGGCGAGGAGGACTGGGAGACACTGGGAGGGAGGCTGGCCCTAGTGGTTAGAGCTGAGATGGGACTGCGAGGGAGGGACTGGGAGACTGGCTGTAGCAGTTAAAGCAGAAGAGAGACTGAGATAGAGGGAGGAGGGCACTAGTGGTAAGAGCTGAAGAGGGACCAGGGATGTAGTGCTGCTCTGGCACTTCGAAAACAAAAATTATGTATAAAAAATTTCAGTTATTAAATGTACAGAGGCGGTCACTGAACAAACTAAAAAAAATCCCTGGATCTCTGAAGCACGTCCTGCCTGTTCACCACAATCAACTAACCACCGATCTCAAGAGTGTCAGAGAGCACTCTGGCCGTTCATAAAGTCCTGTGTCCTCTGGTGGAGCGCCCTCTCGGAGCGCCCAGGGCGCACACACACTGTGACTGCTCCGATTCAGGAGCTTGGTTCTCAGACACAAACACACTGAGCTCTGGCTCAGGAGCTGGGGTCAGTCACACAAACTGACTGCTCTGGCTCAGGGGAGGGGTCTCAGGCACACACACTGTGATCTCTGGCTCAGGGGAGGGGTCTCAGGCACACACACTGAGCTCTGGCTCAGGAGCTGGGGTCAGTCACACAAACTGACTGCTCTGGATCAGGGGAGGGGTCTCAGACACACACACTGTGAGCTCTGGCTCAGGGGAGGGGTCTCAGACACACACACACTGAGCTCTGGCTCAGGGGAGGGGTCTCAGACACACACACTGTGATCTCTGGCTCAGGGGAGGGGTCTCAGACACACACACTGTGAGCTCTGGCTCAAGGGAGGGGTCTCAGACACACACACTGTGAGCTCTGGCTCAAGGGAGGGGTCTCAGACACACACACTGAGCTCTGGCTTGGGAGGGGTCTCAGGCACACACACTGTGAACTCTGGCTCAGGAGGGGTCTCAGACACACACACTGTGAGCTCTGGCTCAGGGGAGGGGTCTCAGTCACACACACTGAGCTCTGGCTCAGGGGAGGGGTCTCAGACACACACACTGTGAGCTCTGGCTCAGGAGGGGTCTCAGACACACACACTGTGAGCTCTGGCTCAGGGGAGGGGTCTCAGTCACACACACTGAGCTCTGGCTCAGGGGAGGGGTCTCAGACACACACACTGTGAGCTCTGGCTCAGGGGAGGGGTCTCAGACACACACACTGAGCTCTGGCTCAGGGGAGGGGTCTCAGACACACACACTGTGAGCTCCGGCTCAGGGGAGGGGTCTCAGACACACACACTGAGCTCTGGCTCGGGAGCTGGTGTCTCAGCGTTAGAATGGTAGAATAAGTACAGTCTTTTGTCCTATACGGTTACCAAGACACACAAATAGTGTATTCAATTATTTGTACAATTGACTCTACTGTGTTTAAAACCTTTTTTATTTTTTTATTTACATAGTGGACAATGACATTTGTTTTTGTTTTATGTGTTGGTGGGTATGCAAAGCATTAAGCCAAGTCAAAGTTGTTAATACTGCAGTTAGAAATGTAGTCCTTTAACAACAGAAGCCTGTTAAAAAAAAAAAAAAAACTGCCTGTTTAAAACTGTTGATTTAGTTGTAGTGATTTTTACCTTTCACTAACTCCCTGCAACACATTTGCTTTGTATCATTTTTTCTTGTTTATCAATTAGAATACATAATACATGCCTATTATGCCATGTATTGTGTACACTACTGGGGCACACTACAATGTTACTCATATTTCCCTTTTTAAAGTAGAAATATAAATAAAGTGGTATGTTTAAAATGAAAGCATTCTGCTGTTGAGAAAAAAAGCATATTTGATATTTGAAAGTATGTGTGCTTTATCGGTGAAATAGAACATTTTTTAAATTAATTTCCCAGTCTATTAATTAGAGCTGAGAAGGGCCTGGGAGGGAGGGAGGCTCTAGTGGTTAGAGCTGAGAAGGGCCTGGGAGGGAGGGAGGCTCTAGTGGTTAGAACTGAGGAGGGACAGGGAGGTTCCTGTGGTTAGCGCTGTGACTCATGGTAATAAACTGATCTGTTTTATTTGTCTGTCTGTGCAGATTGGATTCCTGCTGTCCGTGCCTCGCATTCCCAGTATGGACGAGAACAAGGACTTTGAAATCGAAGGTCTGGATTTCATGGTGAGTTCAGTACTGACCACTGTGCACACAGCATTTTAAAAACCATAAAGACAAATATTAAATACAATATCCACAGTCACATGATCGCGGAGAGGGGACACACTTGTCATTAGGCCAGTGTTCTTATCCTCATACAGTGCCTTGCGAAAGTATTCGGCCCCCTTGAACTTTGCGACCTTTTGCCACATTTCAGGCTTCAAACATAAAGATATGAAACTGTAATTTTTTGTGAAGAATCAACAACAAGTGGGACACAATCATGAAGTGGAACGAAATTTATTGGATATTTCAAACTTTTTTAACAAATAAAAAACTGAAAAATTGGGCGTGCAAAATTATTCAGCCCCCTTAAGTTAATACTTTGTAGCGCCACCTTTTGCTGCGATTACAGCTGTAAGTCGCTTGGGGTATGTCTCTATCAGTTTTGCACATCGAGAGACTGAAATTTTTGCCCATTCCTCCTTGCAAAACAGCTCGAGCTCAGTGAGGTTGGATGGAGAGCATTTGTGAACAGCAGTTTTCAGTTCTTTCCACAGATTCTCGATTGGATTCAGGTCTGGACTTTGACTTGGCCATTCTAACACCTGGATATGTTTATTTGTGAACCATTCCATTGTAGATTTTGCTTTATGTTTTGGTTCATTGTCTTGTTGGAAGACAAATCTCCGTCCCAGTCTCAGGTCTTTTGCAGACTCCATCAGGTTTTCTTCCAGAATGGTCCTGTATTTGGCTCCATCCATCTTCCCATCAATTTTAACCATCTTCCCTGTCCCTGCTGAAGAAAAGCAGGCCCAAACCATGATGCTGCCACCACCATGTTTGACAGTGGGGATGGTGTGTTCAGGGTGATGAGCTGTGTTGCTTTTACGCCAAACATAACGTTTTGCATTGTTGCCAAAAAGTTCGATTTTGGTTTCATCTGACCAGAGCACCTTCTTCCACATGTTTGGTGTGTCTCCCAGGTGGCTTGTGGCAAACTGTAAACGACACTTTTTATGGATATCTTTAAGAAATGGCTTTCTTCTTGCCACTCTTCCATAAAGGCCAGATTTGTGCAGTATACGACTGATTGTTGTCCTATGGACAGAGTCTCCCACCTCAGCTGTAGATCTCTGCAGTTCATCCAGAGTGATCATGGGCCTCTTGGCTGCATCTCTGATCAGTCTTCTCCTTGTATGAGCTGAAAGTTTAGAGGGACGGCCAGGTCTTGGTAGATTTGCAGTGGTCTGATACTCCTTCCATTTCAATATTATCGCTTGCACAGTGCTCCTTGGGATGTTTAAAGCTTGGGAAATCTTTTTGTATCCAAATCCGGCTTTAAACTTCTCCACAACAGTATCTCGGACCTGCCTGGTGTGTTCCTTGTTCTTCATGATGCTCTCTGCGCTTTAAACGGACCTCTGAGACTATCACAGTGCAGGTGCATTTATACGGAGACTTGATTACACACAGGTGGATTCTATTTATCATCATTAGTCATTTAGGTCAACATTGGATCATTCAGAGATCCTCACTGAACTTCTGGAGAGAGTTTGCTGCACTGAAAGTAAAGGGGCTGAATAATTTTGCACGCCCAATTTTTCAGTTTTTTATTTGTTAAAAAAGTTTGAAATATCCAATAAATTTCGTTCCACTTCATGATTGTGTCCCACTTGTTGTTGATTCTTCACAAAAAATTACAGTTTCATATCTTTATGTTTGAAGCCTGAAATGTGGCAAAAGGTCGCAAAGTTCAAGGGGGCCGAATACTTTCGCAAGGCACTGTATATGACATCATACAAGATATGATGGCAATGAGTCTGGTGTAATGCTGCCACCAATCTGATTTATAAACCATAAGGGCCAAGGCTAGGTTAAAAATAGCAGGTTCAAATAACCAAGAGAACGATACAATAACTAAAACTCATCAAATCCAACTCCCCAGTTTATTAGACGGGGTGACTACAATACATTGAAACTCATAGAAGGAAACAAGTGGGTTTGATAGCTGGATCTTCAAAGAATATTTCAAGCTGCCGCATGACTGAACCAAAATATAATCTCTGTAAAATATGCCTGAGAAGGCAGCCAGTTATATTTTATTTTTTCAAAGTAATACGTTTCCGTAACTAGTTACAATCTTGTTCAGGTAACTTGTAACTGTAGCAGGATTACCTTTTTAAAAGTAACTTACCCATCACTGACTGAGGTGCATGCTCATAGCTGACACCAGGAAATGTATTAAGTGGCTTGATGAAATAGGGCTTGTCTCTTTCATTTACCACACAGGTATAATTACAAAGAGCAAAGCACTGAGCTGCACCCCTCATGCTTAACAGCTTTAAACAATAACAAGACAGCAGCAATTATCTCAATGAACATTTCTTAAAACACCCAGCCACACCTCTTACTCTTTAAGCCCTGCAAACACGAGGAAACACGTTTCCAGAGAAAATGTTTCCTTGTGTATGCTTGATGTTTCTGTGCTTCCAGAAACAGAAACGTGATTCCTGGAGTAGATCAGGGTTCTACTTTGAGCAACATTTTACCTTTAGCCTATCAGGAGAGACTATGAGCATGAGTCATTGATCATGTGATTGTGCAAGATGGTGGCTTCTGCAGAAGATGACATGGTTTGGAATCCTGCTACAATCAGTCGTTTTTATTGATATGTACGCCGATGCATTATCGTGTCATTTCGGGTTATTCGTGATCCTACAAGCCTCAGCAGCTCCTCAAAAGTGTCTGGCTCCATACCAACAAAACTGTGATAACCGAAGAGTAGCTCATTTAAAAGATTATGTTACGCTCCTCTCTGCTCAAGATTTAGGATCCACTCCCCTGTCCACACGACTCTGTTCCTGTGCGTTCCCCTTCTTTCACAAAGTTTTAGTGCAATTAGAAGTGCAGTAAGGCTTTCCTTCATTTTGGAGTGTGCAGCAGGAATGATCACGTGCTGCTTGAAAAAAGGTTCCAGACAACTTTTGAAGAAACATGTTTCTACATGTATACTGGGCTTTAGAGATATTACACAACGAATATAGCTAGCAGCAATAATCCAGAATCACACACCTCAACACCTGTATAGGGCTTATCCTACCATATACCTACTCACCCTTTACTGCACTGAATTTGCAAAATTTGTCATTTTGCAGTTTCCTCCTGTGATCGAGTGGTTTGCAGTGCTCAGGTGTACAGGTGATGCAGGTGCTCCAGCAACGACAGACACAAAGTTCACGGTTCACAGTTCTTTATTTTCTTTCTTTTGTGCTTGAGACCGTTAAATAATAATGCTGGCTCTACAAAACAATGTGTATTGCCAGCATATATAAACCACGGGGTTCAGTCCCGAAATAATAATACAAAGAACAACACACAACACAGACACTTCTCCTGACAGTGAGTGCTCTGAGTGCAGGTGCGGTGCAAGGTAATACAGTGACAGTCATGCAGTGAAGTCCGGGCTTGATGCTGGCCTGTAGCGACAGCTCCTGGTTCATGTTAGCCGTCTAACAGTGACAAACACAGACAGTTAGTTTCCACAAAAAAACAAAACACTTAACACTCACGATTCGCTTGTCACAGTCCGTTTCCTTTCTTGCTCATTCTCATAACCACATCAAAGGAACAGATTACAGCGTCACAATTATACCCTTAGTCACGCCCCCTGTGATAGCTAGTCCAGTCACGTCTCCTCCAATCCACGACTGACACATCGCGTACCGCTTTAGGGCGATGACTTCGGGCATCGTGACTCCGCCCCCTTCCTGGCTGGCTGGCTTCCGACTGACCCTGGAATGAACTGCCAGACCAACCAGTACGAGGCACTCTGTTCCTGTTATACAGCACCCTCACAGATCGGGAGGGAGATTGTCGACTAGGATTCATTCGCTCTCTGTCACACCCCCCACGCTTTTCCCATGGTTACACTATGCATTTATCGTAGTTGAAACCTCAGCACCAGCTCCAGCAACTGAACGCAACTGACATTGTGCTTTCCAAGGGACTGAAACAGACACAGTCCTGCTGTGCATTCTGAACAGCAGTCTATAGTTTCCAAATCATCATTTTACATATACCTCAATTTATGATTGCCCCACTCATTGCAGTTCCTGTCTGAGGACAGACTACACTACAGGAGCCAGAGGACTAAGGAGTTGGACACTATGCTCGGAGACCTGCACTGCGAGATACGCGGTGAGCAGCACAGCCTTACTAGCGCTGTTTGCGCTGTTGATTTACATAGAGCCGTCACCACAGTGTGTACTGTAATGGAAGTTTTCAAACACCCTTGAACCTAAGTATGGTAAGGGTTATTCTTCCCTTGTCCCTTATTCCAGCCTGCGTGTTGACTCAATGAGGAGACGCTGTAGTTCAATCAAAGACCTTTATTTTGAGTTTGCAAACTGGCGCGCTCAACAAAGTAACACAGACTCTGTTAGCAATAGGCAGAGACGCACACCAAGCTAATTTTAAATGCAGCTTATATAGTTTTCTGAAACATCATACAAGAAGGAAATTAAACAGTGTAACCATATAAGGATTGGTTTTAAGGCTTAAAGGAAGTAAAGGCCATTTAGGGCCGCAGTCACAAGAAAATTGATTCCATTTCTTAGAATCAGAAAAAACAGTCATAAGACAAATGCACGCTAGACACGACAGCTAAAATTAGTTTACTGGTTGCTCCTTGTTACCCACAAAGGTTGTTTACTTTAGATTCTCATTGGTTCGTCTGAATAGAGAGGTTAATAATAAGTCTCTGATTGGTTGTTGCTACTCCTGCCGGTGGGGGCAGTTCAGGCAGACTTTCTAGAAGCTTCTCAACAGTTACATGTGGCGCTGTGCCAAAAGGAAACTTATGTCTGTCATACCTCTAAAAGTATATAAAATATAAAAGAGAAATAAACATGCACAAACTACCCTTTCTATCTTATTTCAGTTCCCAGTATCCTAGAGATACCGGGCAGGGCTAGTTCTTACCCTCATTGTTCCATCTATAAGCTCTTTGTACTGTTAATGCTGTGTCTAGCTTTATTGAGTTATTTAATGCCATTTAGGCAATACCTTATAAGAAAATAATCCACTACATTCCCTCATTTGGTACCGTGCCAACCCGGTACCATAACTAATCATGATATTCTATCATACCTAAACTCAACCCCTCTTCCTCTTTACCTTCAGTGACGAGGAGGGGCATGGTCAAATGTTTAGTGGTGCTAATAGCCCCGTATGCGGGAACACAATACTTCATTGGCTAGCCCTGTAAGTAATCTCTTTTGTTTCTTAAGCACATATTTCAAATAACAGAATAATAAAATAGCAATAGATAAAACCAATAATGAAATAAGCGAGGACCCCTGTCCCACCACATTCCACTAGTCAGCCCAGTCCACTCCAGCACTTTCTCTAGCTAATCCACATAAGATACCCCACCCATGTGATCAGGCATCTGCTAATATCAGTTGACCAACGTTGCCCGCCAGCGACGCCTGCACTCTACTAACTCTCGAGTGAACGTCCATAAGCTGCTTGTTAATGTGTGCCAATGCCACCAGCATACCTGTATGATTGATTGTCTTCATCCATTCTTCAGCATCTTTGTTAATGCCTGTGATGTTAATAGGTGGAGTGGGGTGCATGCTCAGGTGTCCCACAGTCACAACACCCTGCGGGTGAAAACACACAGCCGGCGACATGAGGCTTACCTGGCCGCTACTTCCCACCCTCATGCTTGAGGTGATTGCACACCATGTTCCATTTCTCATCTGAGTATATCTTTCGTACCCTAGCTTTGGTGTACCGTTGCTTTCATCAATTGCATTGACAGGTTAGTGCTGTTAGCACGGTCACACAGAACAGCATCACCAAATTCAATACACTCAGTGGCTTTGAAGTACAGGGTGGCATTTTTGAGCACGCTGATCAACCCATGTTATTTGTGGGACTATAACCCGTGTTCCAATTACTACCCCTAGACTACTATCCCAGTACTGTGGTGGACCCGACCGGTGGTATGTGGCACTATTAAAATAAAACAAATATCTTCATCACATCGTTCAGTACATATCAGTATCCGGTCATATCCCACGCAACACCTGTTCTCTCCAAGCTGTCAAATTTACATCTTCAATTATTGTGTCAACCGTCTTTCACCAGTCATTTGTTCAGCCATGGCCAATCTCTGAATGGCATCACCTGTTTTCAGAAACCGGCCATGGTTTTCATTGTCCTGCTGTATACTATCTATGGAATTGAGGCTTGAATTCACAGCCCCGAACCACCCAGCAATGTCGTCAATCTGACCCCTCCTTTGACGGCCACCTGCGTTATGTTGGTATGTATCCAATTCACGATTAAAAGTTTTATTCAATATTTTAGCTAATAGGCTAAACTCACCACACCTTTTGGTGTAATGTCGATATCTTCAATGTTCATTTTTACCAACGTTTGCAACCAGGTTGCTCCCATCACAAATGGTTTTGCCTCTCCCACAGCTATCAACCTGTCTGGGGAAAGGGCATTAGTGGGGGACATTGAGTGGAGTGGAACTGTGGCTTCATTCCTCCCATACACCATGTATTTTCACAAGTACCATCACACACACTGTGTGCACATTAACACATGTCCAATTGCTTGTTGTATTAGTTTGTTCCTGTTGTCACTGTTTGGCACAGTTTTCTCGTCCAGAGACAGTCCACCTCCAATGACGCATAACTGCTTACAGTTCGGTTGCATATTGACTCATACTGGACCCCTCTTACTGTTAGTCGCCATATCGCAAGTAGAACATTGTTCAAACTGTGCTGGAGTCATTGCATTGTTCTGGCTTATCAAACGCACAGGTTGCCGCGTTCCCTCTATGTTACTCTCGAAGGAAAGTGGTCTTTGTCGTTGTCTAAGGATTCACGTGCAATTCTCCCAGGGGGCCCCCAAAGCTTGTCTCTCTGCACACGCCTCGTTCCACGCCCAGAAGTGTGGAATCCTCTCCGACTCTGGAATGACATAATACCTGGAACACAAATCATGTTACTCTCCGTTGCTGCTCCCGCTGTCTGTGGAAAGAGATATACCGTTAGTTTCGGGGTATTCAGTGTCAGCAAATTCAAACTGAGATGTATCCACGCGGTGGTACCGTTTGGTCTGTGTCCAACGTACTCACTTAACCCCATGTGGGAGCTTCACTGCTACCCTAGTTTGTGTCACCATCAGCACTATGTATTAACCAAACCGTTAACATCTCTTTTCTCTTCTTGTGTCTATTTTGTGTGTCTATAATAGACTGCTGTTTCTGTGCAAGAATGACAAAATATATCTACTGACACAGCTGCTGTTTTGTGGTTAACAGGAAACCGCACTGCTTCCTTAGCCAGTTTCAGCCTCCTCGTTGCTTTTGTGCTTTCGCTTTAGTTGACTGTGTGGGTTGTCCAGTTCTTTTACTTGGTCCTACAACGAAACAATCACCTATGCCTGAGATTACCACAATTGTCACATTTAGGCTCCTGCCCCTGTTTGCAATCTGACCTTTGTGTCCCATTTTACCACAGTTCTGACATGCTCCATCAAATTGTGCCCCACTTATATATATATATATATATTTTTTTTTTTTTTTTTTTTTTTTTTTTTTTACTACTACACATGGTTACTACACATGGTCTACTACCCCTACTACCCCTACTTTGGACACATGGTCAAGACCGTGTGCCCACTTACACATCATGGGGTACCAGGCGCGTGGCAAAATGGGTTTACCGTTTGGCCCCAACCAAAACCCAGACTCGGTTTGGCCCCCTCTGCGTAAACTGTCATTTCCTTTTCCCCATTTTGCTTCTCACGCACTCTTACTGGTAATGCAACTTTATTTATACTGCAACACCTCTCAACCACACAACTTTTAGGAATGCCTATCTTGTTTCTATGTTTTAACTTTCTGTAACATAACCTCTTGTCTTTTTGTACTTTGCCTTTTTCTTGTTAGTTACAGGTTGTGATATTTTTAGTATCGCTTCAATTCTGTTTTTGCACAGGGACTTCCCCTCGGCTGACAACTGGCGGCCTAGACAAGTTACTTCCCCATTTACAATCGGTACATCTATCAGTCTTGCTTGTTTACAACGTGATACATATACATATATATTGTCTTTAACCTACTCACACTTTTACATTACCTTTGAGCCATACCCCTTCTCCTCACATCCACACACACACACACAACCAGACCCGGGTCACTCAATCACATCTCACAAGGAATTCCAGTTACACAACAATGCCACAATCGGCAAAACACTAGACCTTACATGTCCGTCTACCAGGACTTAATTTACCCTCTGTCAAGTCTCAAGTCCTGGTCCAGCAAACACACACAAGTTTTTTAAATGCTTAGTCGAAGTACAAACTCAACTGTTAGCGACTGGATCCACTAAATATTGGGGATGGTAATTAAACATACTCATCCTCCTTGGACAGTCAATAACAGACAAGTCAGCGCGACAATTAATTGCAAATTGTTTATTATGTTAAATCTGTAGTGGGGTCTTTTGGAAGGACTCAGCGTGACAGCCCGTAACACTAATCTTATAAACTTTAATACGCAGCGCAAAGAAAGTCAGTAAGTGTATTCAAAATACAATTCTGACATTCATATTTAAAACAACGTGTGCACATGGACAAACAAACAGAGAGAAACAAACACAAAGGAACAAACTATTAGTTCAATTAACTTTCCCTAACGAAAATCATAGAAAAGGAACAAATTACTGATTCAATCAACTTCTGCGCTTTATGTTCGGGGGTCACTGTAGGAGGCATAGAGACACGTAAACATGAAATAGACAGACAGACAAATAATGCGCATATTACATAATAAGGATCCTTGACTATACTTTTAGTGTACCTTTGTTTCTGCTTTGTCACATTTTACAATACTTACTCAAACCTTCCGCAATCTGCTTCAGCCATCTGCTACGCATTCTGTTGTCCAGCATTCTCTCCTCCTATGACCATATTTGCCGCACCCGTAGCATCTTCCTCTAAATCCTCTCACCTCAAGTCCCAACTCAGTTTCCAACTCTTCTATCATTTTTTTTTCCATCCCTTTGGTTTTTTCTTTAATTCCATTAGGTTGATCTTTAGTTTTTTTCTTTTATCTCGTTTCGTTTTTTTGTTTTGATTTCTTTTGACACTGTACTTCATATATTTTACATGACGAATACCAATCACTTTTCTGGGCCATTTTATTAACCACTTTCTATAACAATAAACTAGGGTTTAAATTTCTTCCTTTCTAACAGTCTGTCAGACTAGGCAAGTCTACAGCATTACTTATTTGTTTCACCTACTTCCTACTTTTCTTATAGCAGCTCAGTGGTTTTGCAACAGGAAACAAAGTAACAGCGCGTATAGCAGATCAAGCGAGAGAGAAGGGGAGAAAGAGAGAAAGAGAGAGAGACAAATGTCAGACAACCAGTAATACTTGGTTATCTATTTTACATTAATCCTTAACCTATCATTCAACCAACGATCGTTTTTTTGCGAAAGACGGTTCAATAACCTTTTTATAACCTAGGTGATTTCAGACAATACACAATACAGTCATTCATAACCCCTAAGGTCCTGGAAACAGGACTTCAATCCTGCCTAACGCGGATCTAACGATGAAACCAGGACACACCATTGACATAAACTTCCGAATCCTTACCAGCGTAACCTGACGGGACAATAACACATTCGCACTAAGATAACAATATATAAAATTCAGACAATACAGACATGATACCCAACGGAGGACCTTCCTTCAAAGTTTCGAGGGACCTTCTCTACTTGACCCAGTAGATATCCAGATATCAATAGACCCACTAGATATCTATCTATCAACAGAGGACCGTCCCTTTACAAAAGACCAAATCCGGTCAAACATCTACGCCCCAAATCTAAAATCTGCAGGCGGAGGCATAATTCACCCATAGCGTTGCCTTGTCGGTCACGTCAACATGTACACAGTCAGACCCAGAGGTGACGAGGCGCCATTCGCACAGTCGCGATCAAATACGTTCCGGTTCGCCGAACACATGATTGGTCCCGTTCCCTTGTTAACGCCGGACATTGAGGTCCCCATTGGTGGATTATCCTCATAAATTTAAGGTCTACTCACCGCAGTCAATCGCAGGCTGATTCGGAGTCCCTTATCGACCTCGACTGGGAACTGATCCTTGGATTTCTCCTCGGTACCTTCCCTTCAATTTGGGTCGAGTTTGGGACCCTGCTCGCAGCGCCAAATTGTAATGGAAGTTTTCAAACACCCTTGAACCTAAGTATGGTAAGGGTTATTCTTCCCTTGTCCCTTATTCCAGCCTGCGTGTTGACTCAATGAGGAGACGCTGTAGTTCAATCAAAGACCTTTATTTTGAGTTTGCAAACTGGCGCGCTCAACAAAGTAACACAGACTCTGTTAGCAATAGGCAGAGACGCACACCAAGCTAATTTTAAATGCAGCTTATATAGTTTTCTGAAACATCATACAAGAAGGAAATTAAACAGTGTAACCATATAAGGATTGGTTTTAAGGCTTAAAGGAAGTAAAGGCCATTTAGGGCCGCAGTCACAAGAAAATTGATTCCATTTCTTAGAATCAGAAAAAACAGTCATAAGACAAATGCACGCTAGACACGACAGCTAAAATTAGTTTACTGGTTGCTCCTTGTTACCCACAAAGGTTGTTTACTTTAGATTCTCATTGGTTCGTCTGAATAGAGAGGTTAATAATAAGTCTCTGATTGGTTGTTGCTACTCCTGCCGGTGGGGGCAGTTCAGGCAGACTTTCTAGAAGCTTCTCAACAGTTACATGTGGCGCTGTGCCAAAAGGAAACTTATGTCTGTCATACCTCTAAAAGTATATAAAATATAAAAGAGAAATAAACATGCACAAACTACCCTTTCTATCTTATTTCAGTTCCCAGTATCCTAGAGATACCGGGCAGGGCTAGTTCTTACCCTCATTGTTCCATCTATAAGCTCTTTGTACTGTTAATGCTGTGTCTAGCTTTATTGAGTTATTTAATGCCATTTAGGCAATACCTTATAAGAAAATAATCCACTACAGTACAAAACAGCAAGGCTCTGGCAGACAGACCCCAGATAGACACTCATGTTGGATAGCTGCTGTAAGACTTTACAGGGTTTTATATTAGTGTTATATAGGACGGTCACACCAGCATTGCCCTGTGTACAGCATACAGCAAGGCTCTTCTCAATACACAGCAGGCATTGCCAGTGCACTAGATTACAGCTCTATAGACACCGTGTTGGGTAGCTGCTGCAGTTCTATACAGGGTTTTCTACTAGTGTCATATAGTGTGGCTGTATTCCTACATGCTTTCACTGTTCTCGTTACACTTTGCCATGCTTTCACTGTGCTCTGTTACACTTTGCCATGCTTTTCCTGTGGTAAGCATTTCTCTGTCCCCGCTGGCCCCTCAGATCTGGAGACGGCAGTGATGACGCAGCTGCAGGAGAAGGTGGTGGAGAAGGGCCCGGTCCTGTACCAGGTGATGGAGTACTCCGCCCAGCTGGACTGCCTCATCTCCTTGGCGCTGGCTTCCAGAGAGTTCTCCTACTGCAGACCGACCCTGTCCACCGAGCACAGCATCAGCATCCGGGACTGCAGGTCAGACTGCAATAAACAGCACTGCTCAGCCTTGCAGAGTATTAGAGATTATTGTACAGCTATGAAGAGTATTGGAGTGTATTGCGCAGTATTGTAGAGTATTGGACAGCATTGCAGTGTATTGCACAGTATTATACACAGGTTTGCAGAGTAATAGACAGCGCATTGCACAGTGTTGGAGGCTTTTTATACAGCATTGTAGAGTATTGTATAGTACTGCACAGTGTTATACAGTCCAGGGATGGAAATAAAGCTCCCATTGCATTGTAATTAGACAGAGCATGATACAGTATAGTGGAGTATTGTACAGCGGTGTAGGTTATTAAAAAGCATTGCACAATATCACAGAGTCCTTTTCAACATTACAGAGCATGCCCTGTATTGTTGAGTATTGTGGAGTATTAGATCGTACGGATCAGTACTGCATAGCACATCACAGTATTATGGAGTAGTGGATTAGAGCATTGCCCAGTGTTAAAGAGTATTGCCACTCCCTCCCTCCCCTCAGGCACCCCCTGGTTGAGATGTGCACTGGCATGTACGTGTCGAACCCGGTGCTCAGCTCTGCAGACGAGGGCAAGATGAAGGTGATCACAGGACCCAACTCCTGCGGCAAGAGCGTCTACCTGAAACAGGTGAGACACAGAAAGGGAGGGGAGGGGGGGAGAGGGCGGTGTGGCTGGCTGTTCATGGCTCTGGTTAGCAGTAATGTCTCCTCTCTCCCCTGTCTCTCGTCTTTCCTCTCTGCTGTCTCTCCTCTGCCCCCAGTCCGCTGTTGGCTGTAATGTTCCTGGGTATGAATGTGTCCCTGACCAGCTTGTATTTGGAGCAGTGCAGTAGGAAGTGGAGCTCCACGTGGCTCTGTGTCAACCCTTTTCAATTGCTAATGTGTGGTCGCTCAATCTATATTTGGTCAGTAGTTGTTTTTGTTTTTGGTCTTTAACTCTGACCAGATATTCTGCCAGGGCGTATGGTTTGTTTAAGCTCTGGTAGCACTCTAATTTATGCTGTGATTTTACTTGGCTCTCCCAGTGTATCAGGTTTTTTTTTTTCAGGGAGGTGGTTTTTTTAGATATCACTTATTATTATTATTTGTTTATTTAGCAGACGCTTTTATCCAAGGCAACTTACAGAGACTAGGGTGTGAGCTATGCATCAGCTGCAGAGTCACTTACAATTACGTCTCACCCAAAAGACGGACCACAAGGAGGTTAAGTGACTTGCTCAGGGTCACACAATGAGTCAGTGGCTGAGGTGGGATTTGAACCGGAGACCTCCTGGTTACAAGCCCTTTTCTTTAACCACTGGACCACACAGCCTCACTGACCACACTGGGGCCTGATTAGAGCAGCTGTTCTGAGGCTCTGTGATGCTGATCTGGTTCTCCTCACAGAGCTTCTCCATCATGTAGTTGATGGTCTTTTTATTTGACTAGCTCTCCTGGCTCTTCAGGGCCTTGAACTGGTAGGAGTCGGGGTTGCTTTGGTTCAGGTGGCTCCAGTACCTCTCTTTTGTACAGTGAGCAGTAAGGGAAAACGTCCAAGCTCAGCTCTACAAGCATTGCTTGGAGCATTTCTGTGCAACTGCAAGATGTTTTTGCAGAATTCTGAGTGTAAGATTTCTGTTGGACTTTTGTCCCAATTACTGTATTCACAGTTTAGAGTGGGGCCCCAGACTTCACTGCCGTACAAAAGGATTGGTTGTATAACTTGGTCAAAGAGTTTGAGCCAGACCGTGATTGATGGCTTTAGGTTATACACCCGTTTCTTTATTGCATGAATGGCTCTGCTGGCTTTTTGTCTCAGTGCACAGACAGCTGGGTTAAAGCTCCCTGATGCACTTATCATTTGTCCCAGGTAGGTGTAATTTGTTGTGTGCTCTAATGTTTTGCCAGCAAGGGTGAACTTGTATTTATCCCTGTATCCTGGCTTTTTTTTTGAAAATCATAATTTTTGTTTTGTTCATGTTTATGTTTAAAGCCCATGTTTCACAATACTGCTCCAGCAGGTTCAAACTCTGCTGCAGCCCGTGCTCTGTGGGAGATAACAGAGCCAGATCGTCAGCATAGAGCAAGCATTTAATTTGAGTGTCATCCAGAGTTACTCCTGGGACAGAGGACTGCTCCAGCACTGTAGCCAACTCATCCACATGGATGTTAAAGAGAGCTGGACTCAGGTTACACCCTTGTCTCACTCCCCTGCCCTGTGTGAAAAACTGTCCTTTCGTTCTTAATTTTGACACTGCTTTTATTTCCTGAGTACATTGATTTAATCATATTGTACACCTTGCCCTCTATGCCACTTTGGAGGAGTTTGAAGAAGAGACCAGGGTGCCAGATTGAATCAAAGGCTTTTTTTAAGTCGATGAAACATTGACATGCTTATTGATAACGGCCTGCAGGGTGTAAATGTGGTCTGTAGGGCGGTGCTTTGGTAAGAAGCCTATCTGGCTTTTACTCAGCACGCTGTGTTCTGTCTGAAAGTTCAGTATTTGGGTGTTAATAATACTGCAGAATACTTTCCCTAAGTTACTCTTTACACAGATACCCCTATACTTATTCGGGTCTAATCTGTCTGTATTTTTATATATTGGTGTAATGAGCCCTTTGTTCCAGATCTCTGGGAAGCAGCCTGTGCTAGAGTTAGAGTTTCACCAGGGCCTCTTTCAGATGGTTGTTGCTGTATTTTAACATCTCATTGCTGATGCTGTCGAGGCCACAGGCTTTCCTGGCTGAGAGGGACTTGTTTGTCTGTCACCTCCTGCAGGGTGATTGGGGCATCTAGAGGTGATTGATTATCTTTAATAATTCTTTCCAGGTTTGCTAATTTATCAAGTAATTCATTTTGATTTAGTTAGATTATTTTTTGGGATTGGTTTGTAAAGTTTTTCAAAATATTGTTTCCAAATATTTCCATTAAGGATTGCCAATTCCTTGTTATTGTTACTGGAGTTCAGATTCTTCCAATTTGACCAGAAAGAATTATTATCAATTGATTGTTCAAGCTGTAATAATTGTTTGCTCACGTAGGCTTGTTTTTTCTTTTTAAGTGTATGTTTGTAATGTTTTAAAGTTTGACAGCAATTGAGTCGTAATTCTTTATTTTGTTGAACTCTATGTTTTAGATTAGGTAGTTCTCTTAATTTGTTCCTCATTGCTTTACATTCCCTGTCAAACCATTTTTCTTTAGGTTTTGTTTTCAGGATCTTAGTAATTGCATTTGTTTTCCTTAATTGTTTGCTGCTATTAGTAATATTTTGCTGAAGTCTCTCACAGCCAGATTGACTCCATTTGCATCAGTCTGATAGCTTTTATGTAAGAAATGGTTTAACATGTGTTTGATTTCGTCACTGTTGATGATTTTCTGGTATTGTAAATGGCTGGTTTGTTTCCATGTATAGGTGGGTGGGAGTTTGTATAGATGTGTATGTGTTTTTACATCAATGTTGGGCTGTGCTGACCTTTTTAAATACAGCACTGTCTGGCTGTGGTCTGACCAGGTAGACAGTGGCCTGACTATGAAGCTGTTAATGAGCTGGGGGTCCATGTCAGTGATGAAGTAGTCCACCACACTGCAGCCCCGAGCAGAGCTGAAGGTGAATCTTCCTAGAGAGTCTTCTCTAGTCCGGCCGTTTACAATTGTACATTCTCTCTCTCTCTCTCTCTCTCTCTCTCTCTCTCTCTCTCTCTCTCTCTCTCTCTCTCTCTCTCTCTCTCTCTCTCTCTCTCTCTCTCTCTCTCTCTCTCTCTCTCTCTCTCTCTCTCTCTCTCTCTCTCTCTCTCTCTCTCCTCTCCTCTCCCTCTCAGGTGGGGCTGGCTGTGTTCATGGCTATGGTTAGCAGTAATATCTCATCCCTCCCCTGTCTCTTCTTTCCTCTCCCCTGTCCCTCCTCTGCCCCCTGTCTCTCTCCCTCTCTCTCAGGTGGGGCTGGCTGTGTTCATGGCTCTGGTTGGCAGTAATGTCTCCTCTCCCCTGTCTCTCTCTCCCCTCTCTCCCTCTCTCTTAGGTGGGGCTGGCTGTGTTCATGGCTCTGGTTGGCAGCAATGTTCCTGCGTCAGAGGCTCACATTGGCCTGGTTGATGGGATCTACACGCGCATGCAGAGCCGGGAGTCGGTGTCAGTGGGTCTGTCGACGTTTATGATCGACCTCAACCAGGTGACAGCGACACACAGCAAGGGAATACGTTGTGGGTACAGTGTCTCTTATTGTAATAGGACATGTCATCTGTGCGAAATTATGTCTATTATATAAAGAGACACCCCACACATGACGTATGAACTTATAATAAATCACAAAAGCTAAAATTGTCCTCTGGAACTACTAATAAGTATATGGTGCGGTCACGCCAGCGTTGCCCTGTATACAGTACAGCACAGCGAGGCTCTGCCCAGCACACAGCAGGCAATGCTAACACATTAGATTACACTTTATAGAGACACCATGTTGGGTAGCTGCTGTAGTTATATACAGAGTTTTACAGTGCAATGTGTGAAAGGTACTGCAGGTATCTGATTCTTAAGAAGGCACTTGCTGTCTGTCTGCCTGAATTTGTTCCTTCTAGTTGTATTTCTGTGTGTTCTGCTTTACGATATCGATGGATTATAAAATAAGTTGAAACAAGGAAGGCATTACTTACTAAAGCAGGTGAGAGGGTGAGGCTGTTCTATTTCAAAAGATTGTCTGTTAAGCCTCACCCCACTATGTTATTGCATCAGTCAATTTGGGCAGATCTCATGTCAAACTACACAATAATACCTGATTTAAGATTGAATGAATCTTAATTTCTCTCCTGTCACTCCCTATTTCCTTTCTCCTTCCTCTCTCCTCTTTTCTCTATCACCTCTCTCTCCTGTCTCTCCTCTCACAGATGGCCTGTGCTGTGAACAATGCCACAGAGAGATCCTTGGTCCTCATTGATGAGTTTGGTAAAGGAACCAACACAGTAAGACACCATACAATTTCCTGAGAACTCGAATATACAAGCATGGTACTGCAGCTGTGTAACTGTTTACCAGTGCCAGGGTAGCTCTCTCTCAATGTTGACTCAATGACTCACGAGTTGTGTGTGTGTGATGTTTTTTTTGGATTATAGTGGTTGTGGCTCAATAAATCATTCCATGAATCTTCCTTGTTGTGCACTTCTGTTTGCTATACTGGTCTCTAATGTCCTGGCTTGAAAGAAGCATGTCATAGTAAAAATGTATTTAAAACATGAAATGTTAGATAGTTTTGCTCTTCCTTGGTCATTTCACCTGACCCCAAAGGCACTTCTAAATTGAAAAGATTTCCTGAGAGTATTATGGTTAACAAAAACCATGTTAGCTATACCATTTTTTTTTTAAACTGCGCATTTGGGATCTATGCAGCTAATGGAAGTAAAAGTTAGGGAATTGTGTCTTTCTGTTTCAGGTGGACGGCTTGTCCCTGCTGGCATCCTCTCTGAGACACTGGCTCCATCCTGGACAGGCTTGTCCCCATGTCTTCATTTCAACAAACTTCCACAGCCTGTTCCAACTCAACCTGCTGCCTGAGAGTCCACTCCTGAGCTACCAGGTACAAAGAGACACCGAAACACAGAGTGTCACAGAGACACTGAGAAAAACTGAGACATACAAACACCGAGAGAGACACACAGTGACACACACAGAGAGACACTGAGAAAGACAGAGAGCGACATAGAGAGACACTAAGAGAGACACAGAAACACAAAGACATACACAGAGAGAGAGAGAACACACATAGAGACACACTGACACACGCAGAGACGTACAACCACAGGAGAAACTCAGACATGGGATATTAAACTGGCAAGGTGCTGGACATTCAGAAAATGCATCTGGAAAGTGCAGCTTATGTTAGGACCCACTAGATTGCAGTATTAGCTATAGCAATTTAAAGAAGGTTTTGAAGGTCCTGTGTTTCATTATACTGCCACTCCCAGACTTCTCTCTCTCTGTCTGTCTTGTCCATCTATATCAGGCCTGCTTTATTGTGATATAAAGTTATTTGACTAAATATTGACTTGAATTTCTTTCCCTGCTTATTACCCCATGATAAGTGGTTGTGAAGTGTTACAGGACACCCTGTAACGTTAATGAGAAACAGTCGTTACCCATGCTATCCTTATTGCAGATTTATATTTTTAAACATGTTCCCACCTCTTAACATTTTTAGTCACACATCATGGCTCATAAATCAAGTGAGCAACACATTTCTCAACAATTACTCGGGAGCGTTCGCCAATAGAAAATAAAAGAAATGTCTTCTAAGGATCACAGTGTATCCAGATCACGCTCCTCCTGCAACAATGCTGGTTTTTCTTTTCCCAAATACGCTACTCATCTCAGTCAGAGCGAAAGCCTTGTTGCAGGAGGGAGCGTGAACCGGATACACTGCCATGTTTAGAACAAAGAATCTTTCCTCTGGCGAACGTTCCAGAGTAAAAGCTGAAAGAAAGTAATCCCCTAGTTAATTTACTTACAACGTGTGAATAAAAAATATCAAAAGAATCGAAAATATGTTGGAAACAAAAATGGTGCGATACGAACAATGGGCACAGCAAAGTTAAAGTAATGTGTTTCCTCTAAACACTGCAGAAGGTCCTTTAACTCTTTGACTGTCATTTTTTTTATTTGACATATACACTGTCTGGCCACTTTATTAGGAACTCTCCACCCAACTGGATTTGGAGATGCCAGTCCCAGTGTCAGATGGAAACTTACCATACCACATCAGTTTCATTTATTTAGCATCCTTCATGTGGAAGCATCCCAGGGTGCGTTACAAAAATATACAGCAAATGAAAAGAGCTCCAAACTGCTCACTAGTGAAAGGCCAAGTCAGACAAATATGTTTTAGGGTTTAAAAAGACTGATTGACTCTCTCAGCATTCGGATAGAACCTGGAAGTGAGTTCCAAAGTGAAAGAGCTTGAGAACTAAAAGCCCTTCCACCGTACGTTTTTAATTGAGTTCTTGGGATTATCAAGAGACCGTCATTGGCAAATCTCAAACTACGAACCTGGTTTGTAAGGAATAAGTAACTGATGCAAATAGGCAGGGCCAGAACCATGAATAGTCTTTTCAGAGAGCAGCATTTTGAAATCAATGCTCTGCTTCACAGGAAGCCAATATTCTGACCTTAAAACAGGAAATACAGCAAATAGAGTTAGTGTGTGTAATTGCTATTGCCATGACATTTTGTATTGACTGCAACCTATTCAATGAGATGGTATTGCAGAGACCTATACATTTAACACTCGATATTGTTCAAGTTAGAAATACTGAAATAAACGTAATACATTCAGTGAGGGATGTTCTCCCATCTCATTGCAGACCCTGGAGACTGCTGTGGACGGGGAGGAGCTGGTTTTCTTCTACCAGCTGAGAGAGGGCGTGTCGACCTCCAGCTACGCTGCCAACATCGCCACCCTGGCCGGGATGCCTGCCAAGATAGTGCAGAGAGGGGTGGAGGTGCGGGGAGCAGACACACATCTCGAGCCAGGCTGTGAAGCAGCGCTGCAACTTCCAATGACATCCATTTTCTGATTCCATGAGAGTGACTGCAGCTAACAAAATATTCCATATTCCACCATGCACATCCATATGTATATTTTATATAGGGCTTCTGTTTTTTGGTTTTTATTAATTTTATTTTTCGGTGCTTATTTTTAGTTATCATAATCGAAATTATTGTTTTCAGTTACTTTCCGAAATGCTTGAGCGTTTTTTTCTGTCACAATATGTAGAGTAACTCGACAGTACTTGCACACTTACTTGTACCTTCTTTCTTTTGCTGTCTTCCACAATGAAATCCTTACGATGACTGGGACATTCTCCTGGGGTTTTTGTGTGTCTAGGCATTTTTTTACATTTCGCCACAATTTGCAATTCTGTTTTAAATTCTCCCTATCTAACTAATATAGCTTTAAATCCCGCGAACAAGCCTTCTAATTTTAATCTCGTTTTAAATCTCGCAAGCAGAGTCTCCAGTAGTTGGGTTTAAACTATTCAGAACAAATCAATGATAAAAGTCAGGAAGGAGGGACATTGCCCAACTGCACTGGGAAAGGTGTTTTTTTAATAGGAAGGGTGAAGTCAACATGAATACAGTAACCATTTCTAGTGTTTTTCCAGTGTTATTGGCTCAACACCAATTTTTTTATTTTTGTATCGGGGGGGGGGGGGGTGTTTTATCGGTTTTTATGGGTTTAAACCAAGTCAGAAGCCCTAATTATATATCCATCTCAAATGTGCAATTTTGAATGAAACACATGTTCTAGCAAATCATATATCATTCTAAAACATCAAAATTCAACAGTAGTGCAGAAAACTGAGAAACAAACAGCTGGAGAGCGCTTAAGAGGCCTTCAGTTACATGGCTTGGGGGTTTGATAGTAAGTCAGCCGGTGTTTTTTAGAGACTGGAGTAAACTCTTTGAAGATATGGCTTGATAACTGGTACTACACGAGGTTAAAGAAATCAGTACACTAGCCATGCTTTCAGACTCTTGCACTGCCTGGGTCATTTCACTCGGAGAGTGAAATTGTCCCCACCCCAACAGATAAGAATAAGGCATAAGAAACTTTGAGCTTCCTTTAACCTGGTGTAGTACCAGATCTCATGTTTTAAAATGAATATACATGTGTGTTATATTAGAACATGTGTTAGTTTATAACTGCACCATTGAGACCTATGTAGCTAATGGAAGTGCAAAATGGCTTATAGATATATGGAATTCGTTTTTAAATATAATTACTGTTCAGAAAAACATGCCTCAGGGTGTCATTCAGACACAGCTGATTGGGTGTGCAGTGGCAGGTGTTGTGTGTTGTTGTTTTTGTTTTGACGCTGTTCCCATACCACCTGCTCACAGATCAGTTTTCAAAGGGCTCCTCAGTTGTATCGGAGATCAGATTATACAGAAATCTGAAAGCTGATGTAAAATCTCAGGCTGTTTGACAATTGTAATGTTCTGGAATCTCAAAATATGCATTCCGGTCTCCTCAGCTTTAATATGCAGAGATGTATGTACTGTACAGCTCTGGCACCAAACATGATTCAGACAGTTCCTCTAGTTTGACATAGACTACAGAGGGAGTATTTACACACAGCCAGCATTAGCAAACACATTTCTTGCTGTTCTGTTTGTTACATCCTCTGGGGGACGGAGTGTTGTACAAGGAGGGCTTTGTTCAGGCCATGTGATGATATATAAATACAACGTGAATCTAAACAAGAAAAATCTATCAGTTAAGATAATTCAGATATACTGCTGTATTTTGACTGCTGTCTTTCTGTGTGCGTGTGTGTGTGTGCGTACATGTGTTTGTGTTCAGGTGTCAGAGCTTTACCGGGCAGGAAAGTGTATCAAGCGCCTGGACCAGTCCACCTCCCAAGAGCAGTTTGACAGGTCAGTGCTCTCGCTCTCTCTCTGCCTAAAGATATTACAGATAGCTTATCATTTTCTGAAGTCTGAACTCGAAACATACTAGGTTACTCTCATGCACCCCTGTACAATTGGGCACCAATCAACGGTAAAGACATTTGTCACAGTAACTTGAAAGCTGATTAGAAACATGTTTTTCTGTGGGGAAAAATGCAGCTTTTCTTGGGTTTCTAGAATCATATTTTAATGGGCTTCATTTAATAACTGCGGACAAAAAATACTTCCACAGCCTGTTATTACACCCACCCCTCGTTATATCGCCCCTCACTATACTGTGGATTCGGATATATCGATTCGGATATATTGGCTCCCCATTTTTTTATAGTCTTAACTGCGCAAAATTAGCACATCACAAACAAAAATACACAAAACAATTAAAAACAAAGCATTAATATCGTACTGTTATCATATACACACACACATTGCACAATAGCAACAAGCCTCCTATGTTGAGAATGGATTCTTTCAATGCAGTGGGTTTGTGCATTCAAGAAAGGAGAGGAACACTCATGAAATTAATTGAAGATTTAAATTGATGAGAAGCAATTACCTTTCGCAGTACAAATTAAAACGGTGTGCAGCTTTTTATACGAAATATGAGAACAACCGGGTTGTGTAGAGGATTTATACTGGACCCTGACGCCCCTGATAAAACGAGGGAGTGGTTGTACAGTATTTGTTAGCCTATTTGTTTTGTTATGGGTCTCTCGCTGTATCGCAGCCCTCGATATATATAGCGGATTTATATCAGACCCTGACACCCGCGATCTATCGAGTGGGTGGTGTAGTATTATTATTATTATGAAGAAGATGATTCAGATCCAGCCTAATTCCTTCTCTGCATATGTGTGTAAAGAGGTCTGTACTGGGGCTACACACAATGACTACTAATTTGAGTCGAATATGATTTAAAAATACTCAAATAGGTTGACTACTTTCCACTTAAACATTTTAATACGTTGTGTAGTTGATAATGTCTGGTGCCCTGCATGTAAGTGTACTGTTTTGGAACACGTTGCTGTTTGCGCACAGTAATTTAAAAAATGCTTGGAATTGCAACTATTTATTAATGCTCTAAAATGTCACATACTTAACGGAAACCTTCACAATTATGCAACGTACGACTGTTGGCTGACTGTCACTTTTCTATTTGACTGGCTGATTATTCAGTGCTGCCCCTAGTCTGTACCGTCCATGTGCGTTGCAGGTGTAAAGAGCTGGTGAACAGGTTCCTGCGCCTGGATCTTGAGGACCTCAGTGTTGACCTGCAGGAGTTCATGAGAACAGAGGTGCTGTTCGCTGCTGCTTCAGTCTTGTAGCGCAGGCTGCAAACAAGGGAATGCCTTTGGTCTTTCATACAGAACTGAATGTGAGAATAGTAGTCTTGTACTAGGAGACATGGAAAGGGGGTCGACTGGACAGCTTCTCTTCCATTAGTGAGAAGACAATATTTTACCACAAGTGACAGAAAGAGGGAGATCTGGACAGACCAACTGATTTATGGGAGAAGACTCCAATCTCGTCATTAACATAAGGGAGTCTTTTCAGTCATCTCATGTACAAGCTACTGTCTTTGTACTATTGAGACAGGAAAACAGGGTTGGGGCTTCACTGAACATATCCGAGAGAGAGAGAGAGAGAGAGAGAGAGACTGGAAGCCAACCCTGTTTTAAGAATACTGCCTTGTAACTAACAGACATGAACCTGGCCAGTCATCTCCCTTTCAATCTCTCTTTTATAGTACAAGATGGTCCTGTCACTCCCTAATGTCATCGTGTTCATTGAGTTATATCAGAAATGCATAAAATGGTTTTCAGTTTAAGGAAATACTCTGTAAAATAAATAAAGTTAAAAAAAAAAAAAATCTTTATTTCCAAATATATGTTTGCACCAAATCCATTTACAGAAATCCTAAAATATACAAGTCCTAAAAATTGTACAATTCAGTATCACTGGGAATTTATTTAACCAGCAACTTCAAAACAAGTACAATGGACAAAGGGAAAAACACAAATAATGCTAAACAGGTATTTGGCAATTTTTAACCCAACCATCCCTTCTACAATTTAAAATGGACTACTAACTTTGGACAAGGTTCAATAAAAACAAACAAAAGCCCTTGACACTTTCGATCACCACTTTGCACGCTCCTTGTATTAACAAACAGATATGCAGTTGACAATAAGACTACATTTCACAAAGCACTTAGTTTGCGGGGGGGGGGGGGGGAGGAAATAGAAGAATAGAAAAAAGGAACAGCCAATCTCTACGTAGGGGCTAATTAAGGCAGTAAAGCTACAAATGCCAGTCTTGTACCCTTCCCTTTTTGTGATGTTTGCAAGTCATTCAGAATGTTTTCCTAACTTCTGTTACACAATTATTAATACTATCTTGAAATTGTGATCTTGCTATTGCGATTGGCTTTTGACTATTTTGAGCTGGGACCAACAGTCTTCCTCATTCCAGTCAGGTCACGTGACCGTGTCACCTTTCAACTCTGTTGGCCAGCGCAGTTGAAAGATCACATTGTCGCATGATTTGAATGTAACAAGGAAACCCCTCCAATTCCGGATTCTCCAGACAAGTACAAAGCCAGATTTAGAGAAAAATAAGGATTCAATACAAATGGACGCAACAGAACCCAGAACTATTCCGAATGATCTGAAACACCATAATATAGAAGAGGCACTTGAAGATATTTACTCTTCAAGGCCTTTCAGCAAAGTTTTGCAAAGGGAAATGTATGTACCCAAATGACAGTTGTAGTCATGCCCACTAAACAAATGCTGCCAATTTTCACAAAGCAGTTTCTTCACAGGTATCTACAGTAAAGAATAAGACCAGTCACTCTGTATAGAGTGACACACGGTTACATTGGTTTTGTAATGTCACCACGGGTGCAGAACAGTACAGGGGGACACATCGTGGCTTTCATTGTAGAGGAAGGGGGAAGAGGGCATCTAGAACTAACTAACTAACAGAAAAAACTGGATTATCCAAGTTACCTATCATTCACATGTCTTGTATTCAACTTTTCCCATATTATTCACCCATCAGCATTCATGGAAGAGCCAAAAAAAAAAAAAAATTCAATTCAATGAGAAAGAAAGTTTAATAGGTCAGGAAGACACTGAAAAGGCAAAAAAGTTATTCTTGGACTGTGTTAACATTCCTTTCAGAATCTAGAAGTACTGTAGCTATAGATGGGACACAGGAAGATGCATATTTTTATTTATTTTTTTATCATTTATATTGCTATTGTGAATGATGTCACTGGTTTACAGCACTCAAATAAAACAAGCGGACAAACGTTCCAGCATGCCAAAGGCATGGACCAAAAAGTCTGTCCGAGATTCTTGTAGCTTTACCATAAACTTCTGACAGTGTGCTGCAGTGCAGGTGGTTTACAGCAAGCTAGTGAGCCACACCGTGACCATGGCAATGCCAGCCAGCACAGAGACACCGACTGTAGCTCCACTGTTGCACAGCTCCCCGTCGCAGCACACCTTGGTTATGCTGTAAACAACCTGCTGGAACACAGTGTTGTTGTTGTTCGTGTTACAGCTTGTTAGTGCCACACAGCCCTTCTCCTGGACCAATAGAAGTGAAGCTAGGGTTTAAAAAAAAAAAATTATATAAATTCATTGTCGATGTTCCTTTGACACCTTAAACCACAGGCATGCCAATTCTTGAAGAGTAGTTTTAACAGTATTGTGTGTTTCTTCTGTGAATAAAGTGAAGTAGGAATAAAATACTACACCCCATAACTGAAATTTCAAAATGAGCCAGCAGTATGTTGATGACCATGACAAACAAGAGTTCTACTCAGATCACTTGAGGCTTTCTTTGTGTGTGTGTATATATTTTTATATAATATATATAAAATATATATAAAATATATATATATATATAAAATATATATATATATATAAAATATATATATATATATAAAATATATATATATATAAATATATATATATATATATATATATATATATATATATATATATATATATATATATATATATATATATATATATATATATATATATACACACACACAACTGTTAAATAGTACAAAAGCACTCTTGTAAAGCACCACAGGTCACTTGTGCAGGAGTGTACAAGTTTAAAACAACCAGACAAATTTAAGCTCATGTAATCAAAACCTGAAAATGATACTGCAATTGTCTGCCAGAAGCCACTGCAGTACTTTGTTAGATTTCAAGGTTAATTCTATAGGGCGAACCACTTCTGGCTCTAGCTGTAGATGCAGTACATACCGGATTTCCCATTCGCGTTGTAGCACTTGTCCGTAGCCCCAGTGCAGTTAATTATACTTTTTGAGCAAATGCCAAACACTCCCAAATCGCATTTGTAACATTGCAGTGCCTGTCCTGGAAGAGAAATGGGTTGTTAGTAAAGGTCCGTGGTACCAGGTTTTACCACAAGTCACCCAAGAGCATTCAGAGTCTGTTAGAAGTTGTAAGGCATTAGAACGGTTATTAATGTCAAAGAATAAATCTGATTTCTGTAAACTGCCACCATGTGAAGTTAACTAAATCACAAATGGTAGAACTATGGGTACCGCTTTGTGGAGCAATACTAACACTCCGTTTAACCTGTTCCTGCAAGTAACTATTTCTAAAAATTGCAGTATTTAAGTGGGTCAGAACAGTAGACGCACACTTCAGTTTGTTTGCTCTTCAATGTTTTATGGTAGGGATGTTGTAAACATTGTAGAAAGAAGTAATATTGGTTTTGCGGCTTATGTCGTACTAAAAAAAAAAAAAAAAAAAAAAAAAGTCGCAACGCTCTGCGCGGCGTCGAATTCCGCATTGCACGGCATTACTTATCGTGCGCTCCTGCAGCAACAATGTGTTAACGGAGTGGTTAAAATGGGGCGGTACACGAAATAAGTGTTATACTGCTACAAAACACCCCTGCCCGGACCTTCATTGCCCTGCATAGTGTTGGGGTCTTGGTTATTTCCTTCTGGAGTTCTGCCTGACTGATCCCACCCCGATCCACGAGAACGAGAGTGCCCTTCCCGGGCGCTACGCAGTGAACAATACACAAGTTTGAAAAACTGGGCTGACACGACAAATTCATAAGCGTATGTATTTTCTGTGCTTTAACTTGCAATTGAAAAAAAATACCATTCAGGCTCGGTTTAAAAAAAAAAAAACCAACACACACTGATTGTATCTAAATATTAGCCAGAGACCTTAAAGTGGAAGTCGGGTAATGTTTTGTAACTTAGGGAGCGTCCCTAATCTTGCTACAACTCAGACATTAATTAAGAAACTGTCCAGACACGTCGCTGAGCTAACAAGCGCCGACAAGTAGAACTGCGACATATGCATTCTTTTCATTTGTAGTTATACGTATAGCCGATTAAGTGAATTCGATTCGTTTGTATGCTTACCACGTTTTGATCTACAACTATTTAAACACGGAATACTGCCAATTTCTAAAAATCACTAAATTAATGACAAGCGCTTCTCCACCAAGACAAACACAGGGATAACGGAACAGGTGGTGGGGTGCAATAATGCGTCACATTTGGAACTCCTATAAAGTTCTATAAGGACAGGGGAGCGAAAATGCTACACCTGGTAACACACCGCGACAATACAATAATATTTGTTCCAGTTGAATTTGAGACCGTTTTGAATTAGCAGAAACGTTAGTGCGGGTTTGGGAGCTGGAGTGAGGTAGGGCGTGGCTCGGCCAAGCAATAAATTGATAATTAAACTAGCATGCCACTTTTAGTTAAACAAGGGGTGTCGAGTTGTTGGTGATAAAAACGCTCTCGCTCCCCGCCCAAAATAAACTTATTTTGGAAAGGATAAAACACAAGTAACACATTTCTAAGTTTAAAGAAAGCGACACATATTTGGCCACGAGACAAAAAATATAAAATGTTAAGTCACTCCAAGTACAAGTTATTAACCACAGGTGGTAGAACTTCAAATTAAACAATTAACGTTCAGATAAACAAACAGCAATACAAGTTACTTGTGATATTGTTTTAAAAATACGAGATTCGTTTAACAAGTGCAATAAAATATGGAAAAAAAACACATTTTCGCACAATGCGAGCCCGCTTTTAAACACGTTAACTTCATCATAAAGATATGCCTATTACCAAACTAGAAGGATGATTTAAATACAACAAACTATAGTCATAAGCCTCCATTCGTGTGAGGCGCACAGGTCTATGCAAAACTAAGATTAGACGAAGTGCAATAAATAAATTAAATAAATAAATTAATTAAAATATTAAATAAAACCTACCCATTACCACGCAGGCCAGCACCAATGCCCCGACAAACATAATCTTGTTCATTTTTGTTGGGTTATTAAGCTTTTTCTTATTAAAAAAAAAGGAACTGTTTTTCAAAAAGTAACGTCGTTACTGAAGTCCACAAACAACTGCCTGTACTCAAACAAATTCACCAGGTATCCTGCCACGACTCTCTCTCGTCTCACCCACCGCCCCCCGCTATTTAAACTCCCCGGTGACATCACCTGTCACCAATCGATTCCCTCCCTTATGACTGCGTGCGCGCACTCGCCCAGGGAATGGGCATTTAAACCACGGAGTGAGTGATGGAAAAACCGAGGAACGAGAGATTGAGAAAGAAGGAACGCGTGTGTGAGAGAAAGAGGGGGGAAGAACCAGAGAGAGAGGGAGTTTTTAACGAGCACAGAAAACAAGCAGATATCAAAAATAAACTTTAACGGTGTAAAATTAAACTTCATTTTTTTTATTTTTAGATATCATGTTAGTTGTTCTTTTGTTTTTGTGATTGCCGTTACAATGTAATTTTAGTAGTTTCTTATAGTGCTGTTATACTGCAGTTACAGTGTAATTCTAGTACCGTCTAGTCTATTGAGGGTAAACTGCAGTTATAATGTAATTCTACCACAGTCTAGTCTAGTGACCTGAAACTGCAGTTACAGTGTAATTCTAGTACAGTGTAGTCTATTGAGCGTAAACTGCAGTTATAATGTAATTACAGTACAGTCTAGTGATCTCAGACTGCAGTTACAGTGTAATTCTAGTACAGTCTAGTGATCTCAAACTGCAGTTGCAATGCAATTCCAGCACAGTCTAGTCTAGTGACCTTAAACTGCAGTTACAATGTAATTCTAGTAGAGTCTAGTGATCTCAAACTGCAGTTGTGCAATCCTGGCACAGTCTAGTCTAGTCTAGCGATGTTCAGCAGTTACAATTTAATTCTGGTATTGGCTGGTTTATTGATCTTAAACTAAGTTAAAGACCGGTTTATTTTTAAAAGATGCCATCCACCACATTGTACAGTAATCACAAGACTGTGATTCCAATTGTGTTATATAACCAAAGAATGTCGATTTTTATTATTACTAAACAGGAGCGTGATAAACAGCTTTTCTTTTGACAAATATACAGCTTGATCCCCTTCCATTTCTTAGGTTCAATGTCATTTTCGCATTTTTCAGGGCAAGTTGCGGAAGGAGTGGATGCACTCAATCTTGTAACATTTGCATGTTGTTTCTTATCTAATCGTGCCTCAGGCAAAGCTGTATCTCACACAACAAGCACACAAGGACCCAGTCACTCACACAGTCAAAGCCAAAGCACACACTCCAAAGACTAGCACACGTTCTGGGAGGTTTATTAGAGATTGTGACAGATCCTCTTCCTTTAATTCACAGTTCCTTGTTAGATTGGATTGGTTGCCACGAATACAGAAATGAATTGTAATGCAAATCAAGACCTTTAAATCAATTGAATACTGCAACCTTTTATTAGCGCTAGCAATGCTTTCATTGGTCCCCCTTTAAATGAATACAAACCGAGGTCCTGAAACCCCCTTTCTTGCCTCTAATTAGAACATGATCACGGGGTTCCCTTTAAGGGTGTGTAAAGGCTCTTTTGAGCACAAACAATATTGTCCCATTTAAAGGGGAAGTCATTTTGGCCCATCAAAGCTCATCCAGTTCCTAGTATCTAATTGATCCACAAAATGTCCCTGTCTCCCAAGTCAGTTTCCACTTCATTTCCGACTGCGTCCTCTGTTCCTGGTTTTTCTGCCTCGCTTATTATTGGATAGGGGTTCCTTTTGAGATGGTACAGACCTCCATCAAGCCTCCATAGGCTAAATAAATTCAGTTCCTCATAGCTCGTTCTATCAATCCCAGGGATTGAACTGGTTCTAGTAGAAGACTTTTCCAATGTCTTCGATGTTTAATTTATACTCCTATACTTCTAGATGATAAAGTGTGCAGGATCTTTCAATGGTCCCGTTAAGAGCAATGAAGCTGGTTTTGTATTATACAGTAGCCCTACAGAGGTGTTAACGGGGCTTGTTACAGCAAGGACAAGGTCAAACGTGTTTAAACCAACTGAGGGAAAGCACCTCTCACAGGTAAATTAGAACAGGTGCTTTCATTTGTACTGGCAAAACACTCAGCGTTAGAACAGTGACTCATGTTTATCATCCTGCATTGCCTCCCTGTGATTCACCCAGCCACTGTGTTCTTTACTTTACCCACCTGCACCAGCTAGCCCCCCTGATTGGAGCCCAGGCTCCAGAGAAAGGTGAAATGCTATGTGACCGGGTACCCCTGCCTCTGTGTTTATTTTGTATTATTTTATATTATTCTTATTTACTGTTGCCATTTAGGTGTGTTTTATTGCCAGTGCAGAATGTGGTCGATGGGTAAACTAGGCAAATGATGGCCAGTTAATTCCTAGATCACAATATAAAAAAACAGCAGCTTTTGCTGACCAGTTGGGTCTGTTCAGAGGAGGAACGTAAGTGAAAAAGTTTAGTGCATTACCATTAACCCACTGTGCCCCCCCCCCCCCCCCCCCCCATTGAAGCCTAGGCCTCCAGAGAAAGGTGAAAGGCTGGTCTAGTCCATTAAGATTAACACATTGACACTAAAAGAACTGAATCTATTCAGTCTTGAACAACGAAGACTTGAACAAAGAAGGGTGATCTGATTCAAACATTGCACCACCCAGCCCCCCTGAAAATAACCCTTTTTTTCAGATACTCAAAATAAGAGATGTCCAATTGTTTCGGCTGAAAAAGCCATAGAAATAAAACCATTGAACAGCTTTGTGTAAACAAATGAAGCAGTCACTCCCTTTGGTATTATGTTAAATAGCAGCCTCGTAACTGGTCAGACTGGTTTGCAGGCTTTTCCAGTATTTAAAACAGACCTGGGCATGTTAATTAATCTCTGTGATGTGTCACAATGCATTTAGTTTTTTTTGGTTTGTTTGTTTTACTCTAGAAGCAGTCGTCACACCTGTATTTAGTTTTTCGAAGGGCTTCGCTTGCTTACAACACTTTAACCAAGGCTCACTGGAATGCTGCACCTGTCAGAATATAAGAGATCAACGAGCTGAAGCTCCTGATCACACAATCACTTCTGTTATTAGCTCACTGTTATTGATACCAACCTGCCCGATTCATATCACTGCAGGAAATCCAAGCACACAAATGCAGTCCAGTTTAAATATCAGCGAGGTCATGTTTCTTGTACAGTCGTGTCATGTTCTAAAGCACACAGAATCCAAAACTGTTTTGATGTTTTCAGCTTTGTTGTAGTGTTTCAATACAGTAATTGTACCAAACACAATATTATCTTAGAATAAATGAAAGTAGAGCATTTGTAAAGAATTTGTTACGTCGCGATCACAAGATAAATTGTCTATTGATATCTTGAGATATTTATGTTTTGAATTTTTTATTAAAAAAAAATATATATTTTGTTTTCTATTTCCTTAAGTAGCCACGGTAACTACTGGACAAGAGCTGATGCGCTCTCCAGCTCAATTTGAATCACTTAAGAAATTAAATGGATCATCCATTTTAAATGGAAATGGACAGTTAATATATTTAAAAAAAGCTCTTATTTTTTATATATCTTGAGATATGTTTCAATTAATTTCAATAGTTTATTTTTAAATATGCAGGTTATTGTTGTTTTAAAATATAAATATATTGAAATTATATTCCTTGCAAATATAATCATATATTGGAAATACACTGTCAATTTAACATAGTAAATGTTTTTGTGCGATACATACAATATATTTTTACGTAGATGTTTTATATATTATAGTACTTTATTTCAGTCAAAAAATAAACCCATATGAATTAACATCGGAACAGTATCTCCTAAACTTTGAATCCTTTGAGTTAGTTTAGTTCATTTAGCAGATTATTATTAGTTTATTTAGCAGATGCCTTTATCCAAGGCGACTTACAGAGACTAGGTGTGTGAACTATGCATCAGCTGCAGAGTCACTTACAATTACGTCTCACCCGAAAGACGGAGCACAAGGAGGTTAAGTGACTTGCTCAGAGTCACACAATGAGCCAGTGACTGAGATGGGATTTGAACCGGGGACCTCCTGGTTACAAGCCAGTTTCTATTTATTTAAATAAGGCAGGACATAAATATACTGTATAACATATTTTTAACAATTTTACAGTTTTAGTATAATTTTAATAACTCTTTCTTGCTGAGGACTGAACTTTTTTTTATACAGTAGCATCTGTTCTTTATACAGGGTTCGTACGGACATGGGAATTTGAAAATTGCGATTTCCAGGCTAGGAAATACCCTGGAAAAAGAATAAGTTCAAAAAGTCTTGTTAAAGTCCTGAAAAAATTGCTGAGAAAATGTTGTACATAATTTGAAGTGCACTTTATGTTGTTAAAGACTACTGTTTTGTTTACTCTGTCTCTTGGTATTTTTTACGGTTGCCAAGTAACGAACTTCGCGACGAAGGGCAGCAGAAAGGAATATCAGTAGTATGCTGTCAGATTTTGGTTGAGGTGCAATCAATTGTGATCTGATGGGTGTTTTCCTATTGTCCAACATAGGTACATTTAACATTAATTATACTTTGTTATGGTTTTGCCTTTAAAAACTTTAAAATGTAATTTTAAAAAACACCTGAAAGTCATTCAGAAGACGCCAGAAGTACGACATTGATAAAAAAAATACAAAAAAATAAAGAGAAAAAAAACACAATAAAACTCACCCTACACGAACATTGGTTTGACCCATAGTCCATAGTTGTGTCCATAAAAACGTTAGCTGTTTACAACAGCTAACGTTAGCAACACCGTGTCTGCAACAGAAGACGCTGGGCAGTTTGGAGACTGAAAAAAAAAACTTGTCGTTATTCTTTATTGAAATTCATTTTCAGCTTTATTTTCAGCTTTTTGTGCTCATTCAATCAAACCAAGAAGGGATTTGCTTGCACAGTGTAAGACGCTTTTCAATTCAACTAATCTTATTTCTGTATAAAGAAAACGGCAATAGAGTCCCAGTCCTTTTTCGCTTACTGTCAGATATAAACTAAAGCATCCCATCCGAAGCAAGTGCAAAACTTGCCCCAAAATTTAAAGTAAAAAATATAAATATACATATTTTACAACTAGCAAGAGATGACTAGCAGCATTTACATGTTGACTTGTTTTCAGGTATTTTATTATGGGTAAACTTTGCCCTATAACTCAATGGACCATATTTAGAAGCCAGCACAATTTCTTAGAGGAATAAGATCGTTTTAATGGTATAAAACAGGAAGAAAAACTCTTGACTGGTCCTTTCTGCAGTTATGTTTATACTCTTAAATGTATACTGTTGAAACTTTTATTCAGCAAAATAAAATGTGCTTCAGAAGGAAGTCTTCTTTTTTATCTATAGTAAACCATTGCTTCTTACTTGGGGAATACTTACCTTCAAAAGAACAGTACTTGCTTTTCTTTGTTTGTTTAACACGTTCCTTTAATGCACCGCATGTGGGAGTTCTAGGTGCAGCTCTGTGCAGAGATGCCATTGGTCCTGGCTGTGCCATGTGATGCTACTTGCATGTATTTGTAATTCATGCATGCTCAGGAAGTACATATTGAACATTTTATGCTGAAACTGTTTGCTTGGTTTCTTAGATCTTCTTACAGTTTTTCTCAATTGTTTACACACTGTGACTGAAACTATAGACACAAAGATCAAAAGTTGAAGCACACCTATCAAAACCCTAAACCACCTCTGCAGAACCCCAAGCACATTGTACTTGTATTCACTCACATTGCAATTCATTCTTTTGCAAAACAATTCACACACAGCTCTACTTTCAGCACATTATTCATAATGAAATCTCCGGTGTTCATATGGAAAACATACAACTGAAAATGCCAAACTCTAATTCCCAATTGACCTCATTCACGCTTCACCTGTGCACACCCAAACTGCTTAACTGTTCAATTATCTGTCACAGCTTTAGTATGAATAGAAGAGGTCACAGGTGAACTCTTCATTGTTGAAGGACAATGGACCCACATGGAGCGGAGAGAGGGGGTGGAAGACGTAGAGGAAGAGCAAGAATCAGACCAAGACAACCAAATATTTCTGATGAAATCTGTGCAACACTGGTAGATCATGTCATCAACCATGGGTTGAGCATGAGGGAGGCTGAGCAGCGGGTGCAGCCCAATTTGAGCTGTTTTGCTGTGGCCTCAATCATTCGGACATTTGGAAATGAGAATAGGTAAGTGACCATTATTCAGTACTCTGCCGGGCTATCTACAATACACTTACAGTACAGTATCATACAGTATGCAATACAGTATGTAAGTGAATACTGAAATGAAGTGTAGATATATTATTCATGTATGTATGGAAATTGTCAACATATGGAACTGTATATACTGTATGTTTACAGAGTCGAAAGAAGACCCTCTGCTGGTGGCAGCCGACGTCTTTTCACGATACAACAAGAAACAGCAATTGTGGACATGGTGTTGGCTAACAATGCCATTAGATTGTAAGAAATTCAAGCACGAATCATAGAGGACAACGAAAGGTTCCCCAACATACACAGTGTTGCCATATCAACTATTGCTCGCATCCTGAAGAGGAACCGATTGAGGATGAAATGGGTATATCGTGTTCCATTTGAGAGGAACACTGACCGGGTGAAGGAGACGCGATATCAGTATGTGCACGTGAGTATTGTACAGCAATTGACAGCATTTTGTTCTGCACTATACAGAAACAGTGCTGTTGACTATGAATCACTTTACAGTATTCACTTTGCTGTTATTCTGATATGGTCATGTTTTCTTTTGCTGAGAATACTTGAGCTTGATGCAAGTGTTACTCCACAGGAGTACATCTTTATCGACGAGGCAGAGTTCAATTTGACCAAGAGGAGGCGACGGGGAAGGAACATCATCAGCCACCGTGCAACAGTGGATGTCCCTGGCCAGCGCAGGGGGAAATGTTACAATGTGTGCAGCCATCAGCCATCATGGGGTCCTCAATCACTATGCCGCACTCGGCCCATACAACACAGCCCATCTACTTGTTTTTATGGACACACTAAACAATTATCTCATCCCACCCCAAGAGAGAGAGAGCATGAGGGGTCAGAGCAAACCATGTATGTTGTGATTTGGGACAATGTGAGTTTCCACCTTGCTGCTGAGTGACCCTACTACAGGCAATGGAGGAGGCCATGCCAGGGAAGGGTTGGGGTCTTTATATTATTGTTAGACGCGCTTATCCAGGGTGACTTACAATTGTTACAAGACATCACATTATTATTATTTTTTTTACATACAATTACATTATTTTTTACACATTATTTTTACGTAGAATTACCCATTTATATAGTTGGGTTTTTACTGGAGCAATCTAGATAAAGTACCTTGCTCAAGGGTACAGCAGCAGTGTCCCCAACCTGGAATTGAACCCACGACCCTCCGGTCCAGAGTCCAGAGCCCTAACCACTACTCCACACTGCTGCCCTTATACCTTGACAAATTTCCTTTTTGCTTACAGATACAGTAAACTGTATAGCTGTACAGATGCTGTATGTATATGGCTTCATTTCCTGTGTCTGGAAAAAATGTTTTGAACAAAATATTTTCTTGATATGTTACAGTTGTATTTGTGTATTCATTTTGTATGTGAGAATTTAAAAAGGTAATCCATAAAAAGGTATGATCAGGCCAAACACACATATGAATTCTGTTGGCAGTGTTTTTTATTTATCACAACAGTGTGAAATTGCTGTTCAGTAAGAGCTATTGCTGATATGTGTGTATTATTTTGATGCAAATATTTGATTCTGAGGGTTGTTAACATGGTTTTGAGGGCAATGTTTCATTTTGCACAGGATTTGTGAAGTTTTGCAGAGTCAACAAACTGTTTTGAGCATTGTGTTAGTAGTTTTGAGAACATGAGAAATGTGTGTAAACAATTGAGAAAAACTGTAATTGTAAAATAAATAAATCAATCAATCAAATAAATCAATACATTTGCCTGTCTACGTTCGTCAGTTAGTCCTTCCGTTTGCATCCCACTTTTTAACAAAGTTAGGCATCAATGATTGAGACACAAAATTCTTGAAACATCAGCGCAACACGCGGGGGGGGGGGGTAATAAAGTTTCATTGTGTAATTGTTAAATGGTTTGAGTGATTCATTCTTTTATTAGTTACATGAAAAAGTGAGGAATGTGGCCATGTGATGGTTGCTTGCCAATCAACCACAGACCACACTACAAAAGCAGAAAGAATTGTACTATTTAAAGGAGACAGACCAGCCCTGGCATGGACGTGTTACCATAATGCAAGATCCCCTGTTTCCAGGAGTGGAACATTTGTTACGTGAGTGTTGAGTGTTGGCAACTGCACCAAATACCTACATTTGAGGATGAATCATTCACATGAGAAACAGGAATGAAAATGTATGCTATTTAATCTATTGTGTTCCTTCATGGGTAAACAAGCACAAATTACTATGTTACATTTTTATACCAGCAATATGACTAAGAGCTCAGCAATAATTGAACACTTTTGGTCTCTTATCTCTCCTGTTTTTTTTATATATAATTTCAATTTAATGTCACAGCCTATGATCACAGCCTTAATCACTCTTCTGTTGAAAAGGAATACAGCCTTCATTTTATGCCAATTATCATTAATAAATACTGATATTAAAATAAGTAAAACTTGTGCTAAGGATAAAGTGTCCTTCCATGTCTGATTCATTCAGACTAAACCCGGATTATGAAAATAGGATAATACAAGACGTCTTTTTAATATCATACATCTGGCCAGTAAAAGCAGCAATCCTAGCATTGTAGCCTCCTTAGATGCAGAGAAGGCTAGGGTCAAGTGGTCTTTTTTTATTTCTGGTCCTGGAAAACATATTACAAATGGGATTATTTCACAGTCCTTAAAGTCTTCAGAGGTACCAGACAGGGCTGCCCACTCTCTCCTCTGTTGCTTTCTGTTTTTATTGAACCCATTGCCATACATCAGGATACTCACATCTCAGGGGTTTTATCTAGAAATATACATCATAAAATAAGTTTGTATGCTGATGATATTTTGCTATTAATACAACACCCACATAAAACACCTGTTCTTGAGCTCATTTATAACTAGGGATCAATTTCAGGTTATAAGATTAATTGGTCTAAATCTGAAGTATTGTCACTAAATCAGTTTAGGTGGGATGCTTTAGCCTCTCCCATTCAGATGGTTTAATGGTATTAAATATCTTGGAAATGATATATCTGCTCAATTTGACAAACTGTTTAATCGTAATCATGTTCCCCTCCTAAAATCCATCATTGAAGATCTTGAAGGATGGAATTCCCTTCCACTCACATTGATGGGACAGCCATGCAGATGATTGTATTACCAAAAAATAACTATTTATTTTCAATGGTTCCAGTTTGCCCCAAAACTCAGTGGTTTAATACCCTTAATCAGGCTGTTAATACATTTTATTGGAAACATAAAAAACCCAGAACTGAATTATCTACACTTCGAAGTCTCAAGTCCAAAGGTGGTTTAGTAGCCTCAGATTTTTTTTAAAATGCTTTCCAGCTTAAAAATTTAACAAAATGGCTGGACCCCCAAGGTGGTGTTTCCCCAGCTTGGGTAGATCAGGAGGATTCAGACTGTAGATCTTTACATGTGAGGGACTTGCCCTGTGTAAATGAAGAGATTCAAAAACATTCCTGTTTCAGTCACAGGTGTATCTCTGCTACAATTAAAGCATGATTAAGAGCCATTATTAAATGACTAAACTAAACCTGCATCCATCTCAATGCTCTCCGTTTGGTGGAATCCTGATTTTCAGATAGCAGGCAAGCCATCTGAGTTTCATTTCTTGGAGGCAAAAGGGTACTTCCCATCTAAACCACCTTTTTGAGAATGGGGGGGGGGGGGGGGGGATTTTATATCATTTGAGAGGCTGCAAGAGAAATGTTGCCTTTATAAAAACTCATATTTTCAATATCTTCAAATGAGGCAGTCTTTAAAAACGAAACTATCCTCCAAATTGATACTTATTCCATATACGGTTCTTCACAGAGCACATTTTTCCAGTAGAAGGTCTTTCTGACACCCAAACATGCCAGTACTGTTGATGAGATAGACAGCTATGTCCATGCATTGTGGTCCAAGAACAGAAACATTTTGGAAGAAGGCACTGAGCACCCTATCTTGTGTCCTTGGCTGTGACATCCCTGCTTCATCTGCACTATGTTTACTAGGTGACCTTTCATGCTTTGACAACCTTTTTAAAAACAAAACAAAAAAATAAAACATTACTATCCCTTACAATTGCTAAAAAAAGTAACTTTATTCAACTGGAAAAACAGAACTAACATATCAATCCCCCAGTGGCTAAATATAATGTTTGATCATGCAATGGAGAGACTTACTACAAAATAAATACAATGAATTTATTGCAATATGGGACCACTTTTTATCATATATCACTCAGGAGCTATAATGCTTTTTAACAGACTTACTTACAGTAGTATATTTGTACATGCATATATTTGTGTGTGTGTGTGTGTGTGTGTGTGTATATATATATATATATATATATATATATATATATATATATATATATATATATATATGTGTGTGTGTGTGTGTGTGTGTGTGTTTGTGCACATGTATACAAATGTGTTCATGCATTTGTATGTATAGGTAGAACCCTATGGTTTGTTTTTCCTTTTTTCTGTTTTTCCCCATAATGATAATATCATTATAAACTCTAATACCCTGTAGTAAGGTTCCCTGTGGAGTGGGTGGGTTTTTGTGGGAGGATTTTGTCTTTTTATGTCATTATTAATAAAAAAATAAAAACAAGTCTGCACAGTTACAGGGTGTGTTCAGAGTTCTGCTGTGTGTATGTGTTTAAGAGTGAAGTGTGTGGTTAGGTTTGCAAATGTGTTAGCAGTTTAGATATTTATCTTACAAATTGTAGTATTTGTGTCAGCATACATGCCGATAAGGTCTGGATTTCTATACAATCATAGATTTTCTGAGCAGGCCTTTCCTAAATGAGGTTTCAAACCACTGACCTATTTCCAGCTCGGTGTGGGCTGGCTATGAGTGGCTGTTTTGGAAAATAGAAGAATTTTTTTTTTTTTTTTTTTTTTTTTTAGGGTGGAAGAAAATGATGAAGCTTGAATAGCTAGCTCTGTCACACCATCATGTGAGAGTTTGCAGTTTCCATCTGGATCCACTCCCCAGAGGAATGAACTAACTTCGTGCCTGAAGCTGCCCCGCTCCTGTCTCTTCAAACATTCTCATTGCTTAAGCACTCTAACAATAAAGAGATTCACCCAGCCCCTTCTGAATATGTACTGCTTTGGCATCCTCTGGTAAAAGCACAGCACAGTGTAGCAAAGCACAGACATGGAAAGGAATGCTTCAGGCTGTGTGTTCTACAGCAATAACGTCCTTTCCTTTAAGGGAAAAATGCTTAATCTGAGCTATCAGTTTAATGAAAAAGTGGATGACTAGGATGTATATCAACAGCATGTACAGAATGGTACAGATTAATGTTTATAGATTAATGGCTCTGTGGTCCAGTGGTTAAAGAAAAGGGCTTGTAACCAGGAGGTCCCAGGTTCAAATCCCACCTCCGTCCCAGGTTCAAATCCCACCGCCACTGACTCATTGTGTGACCCTGAGCTAGTCACTTAACCTCCTTGTGCTCCGTCTGTCGGGTGAGACGTAATTGTAAGTGTCTATGCAGCTGATGCATAGTTCACACACAGAGTCGCCTTGGATAAAGGCGTCTGCTAAATAAACAAATAATAATAATAATAATAATAATAATAATAATAATAATAATAATAATGGTATAGATTAATGTTTAATCGTAATATTGATATTGCTTTAGATATACACAAACAAGTGTGACATGCTGACAGATGAACAGACAGACAGACAGACAGACACCTCTCCCCAGAACCTGATTTCTGAATATTTTATGCTAAAACGTGTCAGTCCCAAGTTTCATGACAAGTGGATCAGCAGTTCTGCAGATACATGTCTGACTTGTTATATCTACACATACCACCTCCCCTTCCTCTCGTTTCAGCAGGTCTGGTCTTTGTTAATGCTGAGAGCAGTTACAAGCAATACCTATCTATACAATCATAGATTTTCTGAGCAGGCCATTCTTCAATGAGATTTCAAACCACTGACCTATTTCCAGCTCAGTGTGGGCTGGCTATGAGTGGCAGTTCAGGAAAACAGATGATTTTTTTTTTCAAAGTGGAGAATTGCCAGCTTTGTCACACCATCATGTGACATTTTGAATAAGCCAGTCTCCAGATATATAAAACACAATGTGATGTGTACGTATGACTGACTACTGTCTGCTCTGCAGGAAATTACATCCCCAGTGGAGGATAACAAATTGTGAGAGGACAATGGATTTTAAAGAACTGGTTCTCACCTGTATGAAGTGAATCACATTTCACTTCTCCTAGGCGCTGTCTCCAGCTAAGCTCTATGGCTCAAGGTGGGAATCTGGTTCATCTAGTTGTTTTTTTTAACCAGGTTTTCATTACCTCTTATTAGCACTAGCAACCTCCTCCCTGCCTCTGTTCAAGCACAATCATTTTCTTCCACCCTAAACAGAACATTATAAATTTTTCCCAAAGTAAATGCATAGCAATGTTTTGTAAAGCACAGTGAAAGCATGGTAAAGCTTTGTAAAGAATAGCGAGGTATGGTAAAGCATATTAACATGACGAACCAGGGTAAACTATGGGAAATGGAAAGTATATCCATGGGATAAGCATCAAAAAACCAGTCAGAAATACAGTGATACACGTTTATAAGGGTTGGTTATACTGGAAATTGCACAAATGGAGCCAGACAGATTAGTATGAGGAGGTGAAACAGTGGAATTGATCTTTTTCATTGGCACACTCTGATATTGAATAAACAAATGTAGAATATTGGTTATTTTAATCTTATGCGCTAATATAAGACGACGAAGAAGACAACCCTTATTGTTTGAGTTTGCTGGGCTGTTGATCAGCGAGTTTCCCCTGAAACTCAAATCTCTCAATTTGTAAACAGATAAGGCGTGGACCGTGATACAAAGCATGTGTCATCACTGTCTGTGCCAAACAAAGCACACACAAAGTCAATCTCTGATGAGGTGATGCAGACAAGAGCAGGCTAATTCACTGACTCTCCTTCCTCTGGAGGCCTGAGACTCGGTTCTATATAAGTTCAAACAGGATAGGTCTTTCGACCAGTGCACCATAAACTGCACATTAAATACAGCGTTGTGTAACCAATAAAGAGTTATTTAAACTGTATTTTAATATTGAACTAAATCATTTTTACATGTGTTAGAACCCATGTGACACATTTAATTAAAAAACTAAATATAATGAGACTAATTGTTAAGGGGAATTGTGGGTTGCGTTAGGAGACGAACCACACAGGGAAATCAGTAAAGGCACCTGCCAAAACAGCAGCAAAAAGAAAACAACACACCAGCAGAGCTAGCTTACAGATAGGCCTACTGCTGAACGAGGTACAAATTAATATGAACAGTTTCATATTTTCAATTAACAGCCGTGTAACGTTTTCCTCAAAGAGGATTAAATGGACTGAAAAAAAAAAAAAAAATGCTGCTAGCAGCCCATAACATGGGATCACACATCTTCTGATGCCCTGTGTCACTGTAATGGTCTCAGCCTAGGTCTTAAATACAAAGCATAAATTAGGGCAGCCAAGTACAATGAGGGAAATGACTGTGGAGCTCCCTTAGTATTTATCCGTCAAGTAAACTGATCGTGCTTTTCAGAGGGGGAAAGTAATGTGATGCTGTCTCATCACATGGCTGGGAACAATAGTCACATTCCTGGCCTATAACTTACTATGGATTGTGATGAACTCTGTGACAGACAAAACAGACTGCTGGACCGTAATAGAAATAAAAGACTGACCTGAACCGGAGGATTCTGAGTAAGACAGCAGCATAACAAAATAGGAAAGACAAACATTGTATATACAGAGACACGTTTGATTAATTGTTTTTAAATGAATATTGGTGTAAACCCCCGGGGTTGGGTGAAGAGTGTACGGAGGATGTGAGCATAGGATAGTAATGTTATGTGTATTAGAGAAACTGTTGGTTGTTTTGTGTTTGTTTAAAGTTACAGAACCAGTCTTGCAGATCCCATTATTACAGCTGGGTATTTAGTAGGGGGTGGGGTCTGTAACATAAGAGGTGAGGTCACAGTAAGATCAGGGGGGGTTGAGTTATTACAGTGTATTAACTCCGGTCTGTGTACCCCTGTTCAGTTGTTCGTCAACGTGTTGTTTCAAATAAAAGGGGTTTCCATAGCTCTTTACACGTCCCCATGTGTTTAAATAACGTACCTGTCATTTTTATTTTCATTGTAAACATCCTGACAGCTTTTTACACTTATAACTTTAAAGTCTGTTTCAAAGCTCTTTTCAAAATGTCCGCTCTAGTGCACTGACAGTAAGGACGATCGCCCACATTGTCACACAGCAATCACTCTTCCTGCAGATCCTGTGCAGTGTTGCTTTTATTTATTCAGTGTATTTAATTTAGTAAATGCAACATCCTGTTTAAATGTTCTGTTTTTCAATAGCCGTGTTTAAACAGCAGGTAAGGAGTTACTCTGCGTTTTATTTGCATGGCTGTTCCACAGCACAGAGATTCTCGAAACATATTTTGAATAGGCCCCTGGGCTGAACACCGAGGAGAATATTGAATGTCCGTAAAACCAGGAAGTCTGTCTGACACCTCCATAGCGAAGGGCCACTTCGGTATGGTAAATACTTTTTACACAAGAGAAGTTCCAGCATTTCCTCCTGGGACCCCCTCTTGTGTAAATTAGCCAATTCTAGATGAAAAGAACTTCTCATACATGTATAGTTTATTACATTCCTTAGATTAGTTAAAATTAAGGTCAGATTTACAAAGAAAAAGATTGCAGAAATGCAGTTTATTTTTATTTTAGGGTCGGTTTTCGACAGCCAGTGATGTCAAGGGAGTTGGTTGTGGTTCATGTTGAAAGAATGCCTTGTGATGGTCCTGCCCTTATTGACTTGAGGCTACAGGAGGCAGTGGGTAAATAGATTAGGTCATTAAAACAAAGAAAAACATGTCACATCTAACAGTTTAAACAGAGCAATGCTGCCATCTTGTGACTAAAGGGTGTAATAACTTTGAACCACCTTCTCTTTCACCTTTCCTTGGAGGCCTGGCTTCCAATCTGGGGGGCTAGGTGGCGCTAGTGGGTTAATGTTAATGCACACGACCAGCCTTTTTCATATTTTCTGATTTCATTATTTGTATTTATTTGTCTATATGTAAATTTAGAAAATATTTACACGGAAAACCGTTATATTTGTAGCATATAGGACAGGGAAAACGTCACTGTTCTTGAGGTATTGCAAACTAATTTATATAAAAAAGTAAGTTGTTACTTAAAAAAATGCTTACCTTACATATTTTAAACTGGCAAACAAGCGATTTTCTTCCCATATATATATATATATATATATATATATATATATATATATATATATGGCCAAAACAAACAGACACACACAGTGAACCAAACAAGTATCGCGCTGTGATAATTTCAGCACGAGAAGCAATTTTTTTATGTCTCATGTCTCATGTCTCATGTCTCATGTCTCATGTCTCATGTCTCATGTCTCATGTCTCATGTCTCATGTCTCATGTCTCATGTCTCATGTCTCATGTCTCATGTCTCATGTCTCATGTCTCATGTCTCATGTCTCATGTCTCATGTCCTTACTCCTTGAATACCCAACCCCGTTCAGCCAAAGCTGTGGGTTTTTATATTGTGAGGGATTAACTGTCTATCAGTTACCTAGTTTATCGCTCGACCACATACGGCACGGGCTTTCTCATACGCGTGGTCGACAGCCAATTTGTCAATAATCACTCACAGCCGACCAGCATTGTCACGATTTAACCCCATCCACGGTCTAAAAACAATAAAAACACTAAAACTAAGTTTAAACACGAAACAGTACATTTAAATAATAACAATACAAGACACGTATATAATTAATTCAACACAAAAATAGAGTTAATTGAAATAAAATACATATTTTTATAACCCGCTCTCTTGGACTGATGCTATGAGTAAGGTAAACGTCTTTTTACCAGCTGCCTTCCTCTGTATCTGTCCCTGTACCTACTGGTTGGATACACCTTCCGTATCCTTGCCCTTGAATCGCTATGTATTTGCATTCTTGCTCCCCCTTGTGGAGAAAAATAAATAAACACTAGGAAACAAAAGACATGTCACCTGAAGATAGAAAGGAGTCAGAGGTGACGTAATAGAGATATTTACAATGGTCAAGGGGATTAACAAAGTAACTGCTGAGAATTATTGTTCACAGAGAACAGAACCAGGGGCCACGGGTGGAAGCTGAAGAAAGGCATATTCTGCTTTTTCATGGAAAGGGTGATGAACCATTGGAACAGGCTGCTGGACAGAGTTGTTGAAGCAGAGACTATCAGATCCTTTCAGAATAGACTGGATGCTGTCATGAACAATACTGTATCACCCTCCCTGTGACCACAATGAGACCTTTAGCTAGCCACCTGGAGGAAGGGCGGTCCGTTCAGCCACGGGTTCCCAGAGGTTTCATTTGCCCTTCTAATCCGGTATATGTTAAATCATATGTGTGTGTATATAGTAGTACTGAACAACACACGCCCTTGTCAGCCTGTTTGGTACTGATGTACGAAAAATATTGAGCTCTGTTTGGCAAATGTAGCTGCTGAGCTAAGTTTCAACGCATATCCAACACAGCTTAAATACTGTAGTATGTGAAATATCCATTCACATCTTTCTACGAAATACATTGGTAATATTTGCAATGCTATTCTGCTGTGGTGTTTAAGTAGCCTAACAACCCCAATGGTCTTGTGAACACTCGTGGCACATTTCCCTTGCCCAAAATGCAAACAGCATTTACACCCAGTGATAAATATTGCTTTTTTAATTCTGTAGAAATCCCGATAAAATGAATCATTTAAAATGTAGTTTCCATTTTTTGCTGTTTCCATTTCACATATGGTACTTTTTTAAATTTAAGACAGTGAGTCAGTTTTTTTTTTTTTTAATATGTAAGCACAATGTATATATTTCATATTCAATCATAATTAATGTAGGCGATATTTCACTCAATAACAAACTTCATAGCAACATGACAAGCATCATCTTACCCGACAGGTGGACAGGACAGAAGACACTGGACCTGACTAAAGGGGTGTGCGAGAGAGAACACGAATATACATGAACTCACAATCACACGTTACTATTGATCTGAAGATCAACTTAACGCTAATACTGCGTATTATACTATTTATTTCAATAGTGAAGTGCTCAATGCCGTCATTTAATATTCATAACAAGTGCTGCATTGACACGGTAACCCGTTTTATGTACTGGGTTGGTACATTCCAGCAACACACAGTAATTATTGTTTAGAATACCTAGTGTTTCATAATTGTATTTCATTCATTGTTTAATTACTTCGTTGTTTAACTGGCTGATTAATGGAGTCTCTTTTAATCTGGAAAGTTTTAACTGCTCTTATGTCTTTAATATCATGACTTCATGTTTATCATTGGAACAACCAAAGGTGAATGGGAACAGGTGACGTCAGGACTGTAAACAGGTTCATATCTCAGGTAAGGCAGGCTGTACGCAGTGGGATCCAGGAAAAAAAAAAACAGGATTATATGTCCTAGTGCTTGGTACCTCCTTCCATATCCTATTAAAATGATTTTATTTTGCTATGAAATCTGCAGTTGCTCTTAATTCAGAATTTGGACTTTGATGTTCTGAGATTACAATTATAAGAAAATAAGTCTAATGGCTCATGCCCTCATCAATGCTTTTCAATGTAGGTGATCAGATGGCCCTGCCAGACAACCTGCAGAGTTAGGTTTTACCAGTGAAATCATGTGGACATTTCCCTTCTATAATCTCCCAACATGCTTATCCATACCATGCTTTACCTCTGTGCTTTACCATGACTTCAATGTGCTGTACTACACTTTACTATACCATGAGATACTGTTGTTTACTGTTCTCATTGACAGATAAATAGATACAATCGATAGACAGACACACAGACAAGCACCAGACATACACGTACAGACTCAGGTCAACTGAATCACTGACAGAAAGATAAATTAATAGATTGACAGTTTTTTGATCCACGCACACACAAACCCTTCCCTCCTTCTCTCCCTCCTTCCTGCACTGGAGCATGGATACTCAGATCACTAGTGCCTTCTTAGATTAATGCTGACTGATAAAATGTTAATGCACGAATCCAGCCTTGCACCTCTCTCTGGAGACCTGGGTTCCAATCTAGGGGGCTAGTTAGCGCAGTGGGTTAATGTTAATGCACTTGACCAGCCTCTGGAATTCTGGTCAAATATGATCTTCTCCTAGGACAGCAGTGAAAGCTTGTGAACACTCTGTATGCAGCTGAGCTGATGCACTGTGTTTTCTAGTGTCTGACGGCTGTGGAATGGACATTTTCAAGACAAAGAGATTTGAAAACCTCCCTGCACAGGGAACAGAGTAGTAAGGAGGGCCCAATGCACAGTATCCTTCTAAAGTTTACTGCAGTATCTCATGGTAAAAGCATAGAGAAGATACAGAACCAGCCTCTTCTGTGGTATCCAATGGCAGAAGCACAGCAAAGTGTAGGAAATCAGAAAGAAGACACTGAACTACCCCCTTCTAAAAGTTCACTGCTTTGATAGTCCCTGGTAAAAGCACAGCACAGTGTAGTATAGCATAGATATAGCCCATTGTAAAAGCACAGCACATTGTAGTATAGCATAGATAAGGCAACGATCCATGCCCTTCTAAATAGTAAAAACACAGCATTTTTTAGCTCTATGTGCAAAGCACTAAACTAAGTAATTAGAAGTCCAATATATCTAATTAGTGACAGAACGCTCACCTGGAGTTTCAGGGGTTCAGCAGTCCAAAGGATCCCCATCCTTGTGCCAGAGTTTAAAAATGAAAGGAAGGGACCCTTTCTGACTGCTGCACCCCAATACTGCTGGCTGATTATTATTATTATTTATTAGCAGACACCCTTATCCAGGGTGACTTACAATTGTTACAAGATATCACATTATACAGGTATCACGTTATTTTTTTATATACAATTCCCCATTTATACAGTGAGGTTTTTACTGGAGCAATCTAGGTAAAGTACCTTGCTCAAGGGTACAGCAGTAGTGTCCCCCACCTGGGATTGAACCCACAACCCGCTGGTCAAGAGTCCAGAGCCCTAACCACTACTCCACACTGCTGCCCTAATCAGTCACTAACTATAGATACAAGTGAAGTTTACAGTAGTTTTGTATAAAACACTGGATTGTATGTGTTATGGGACAGATTTGTTAAGCACATCCCCTTTTTAAATGAACTAATGCAATGTGCATCATTGCTGGTGTCTGTGTATAAGCCTGTGATTGTGATTATAATGCGTGCCTGTCACAAGCCAGAGGGCGTGTCTCCTGCCTCCTGCCTCCTGTCCATTCTCAATATGGAAAGCGAGATGATGTCATATTGTCACTTTCACCATCGACAGTGGAGAGGAGAACACCTTGGGAGCTCTTGGACTAGCTGGTAAGGAAACCTCTAATAATAATTACATGAAGCCTAAATGCATTAGGAAGATTTGCGTGTTAGCCTACTGTAGCGGTTCCTGGGTGATATTCATCTAAGACAATCTGTAGTCAGCTTTCTTGAATTGTATTTGATTTATTTAAATTAATTAGTAAGTTTTCCTTTATTGATAGTATTTTCATTTAGCAAGGAAACGCGTATTTGTGTAGACTCTTATGTTGTTGTTGTTTTTGTTATTAACTGCCCATCCTGTAATGGTCTGGGGGTGCTGGGGGTGGGCAGCACATATACAGGGGTTACAGTTTTGTTCAATGGCTTTCAGGACCCCCACTATAAAAACTGTTCCAGCGCCTCTATCTGGTGTTGCGTATTGTGCTCTAGGGAATTTAAATAGTGTTTATACAAATATAACATGTTGTATTTTATTTGGAGGTTTTTTTTCCTGACTGTTACCAATAAAACAGAGAAATCACCACTCGTTTTATCTTTTGAAGTCACCTAAATAAAGTAATCAATATATAATCTAGGTAAAGTACCTTGCTCAAGGGTACAGCAGCAGTGTCCCCACCGGGAATTGAACCCATAACCCTCTGGTCCCTATAGAAGCCCTTGGAACAGTATTCAAATGCCCCTCGCACCTGCAGTGATTCACGCTCCCTGTTTGACAAATTGGCTGTCAAACCCTGCAGGTGAAGCGTGCTAAATACAAATGATCTCCTGAAACCAATCAGCAAGCGCCACAAGACACACAGCCCTTACTGAGGGGATGAGTATTAATGGTTAATTAAGATATTATTTCACCCGGCTACATTTTACTAAATGCCGTCTGCCAAATAAATAAATACAAATAAATACAATTTAAAAAATGTTAAGCTATTAAGTCTCACTTTGAAGTCTTGATGAACATCAAGGACAGCAGCATGATTCAGCCTCGTCTCTCCCATTGATGACCGAGTATAGGTCTTCTGTCTTCTGAGGCTGGATAATGAAACGGGCGCACTCAGAGGAACTGTTTAAAATGTGCAGTACTTACATTTTGCAAGTATTCATTTCTTGCCGTTTTTAGAAATGCGATGACATCATGAACAAAGGATATTATAATATGTTTCTGCTGACGTATCTAAAAACAATCTCTGCTCACAGAAGTAATAAAACAGCTATAGTTGTGATTGTCAAGCAGCCGCAATACAGTTTGAACTGTACTGGGATGGATGGAGAAATGTATTTGCGCTTTTTAGAGTTTTGATTTCAAAGCAACGTTTTTACAGTGACAGATAATTTATCACCTTTATCGCATAAAACCAAAACTGTCATTGGGTGTTATTATCGCTTATTTTCCCCCATGGCTGCTTGACCACCGGAGCACCACAGAGTCGGCGCCTAGCGTGCAGGTAAAGCACGAATATGATCATTCAATAGATGGTCCCAGAAGAGGGCAGCGATAAGTGCGCATGTTGAGATTTGATAATTATCTGAGGATGTACATGCATTTTCTGCTGAGTTTACTGCTTTGGTACCAGGGGACTACATTGCTTTTATAAGAAACCTTATTTATAAACGGTGATATATTAGCCCATAACAGAAACCCTAAACTCAATATGACTGTAAATTCGCGTTTGAATATAAATACACTGAAAAACAATACATTAATGAATAAATAAATATATCTATGAATCCAAATGCCGAACCATTCGGACTGCGGCGAAATGTGAAAGTCAATAGCGGTCTCCTGTGTAAATGTATACAACCAATATTCAAATTAAAAGCACTAACAGATGTGATATAGTTATATCAAATTACTACGTTGAATTCCACAATTGTTATAGCAAGCAAAACGCATACATGCAAATCTAAACGAGGGGCGGATTATACTGCAGAGTTTACATTCTACTGTTAAAGAATGAAATAATATCTTATCAAAAAACATGATATTTTAATTATATTACATTTGTATTAATTATTCTCAGTGTTAATTAAAACCCCCTATGCTCTTGGAACAGTATTCAAATGCCCCTCGCACCTGCAGTGATTCACGCTCCCTGTTTGACAGCTTGGCTGTCAAACCCTGCAGGTGAAGCGTCCTAAATACAAATGATCTCCTGAAACCAATCAGCAAGCGCCACAAGACACACAGCCCTTACTGAGGGGATGAGTATTAATGGTTAATTAAGATATTATTTCACCCGGCTACATTTTATAGAATGATAAATCATGAAATGTAAAAAGTATAAGAAGAAAACAAACCGACTCCCCTCCTGTGTTTAAATGGTTCAGTCTATCGAAGTGGTGCAGGTACAAGCCCGGCAATTATAAAGCCATCCCCTGTGAGGACACAGTAAGAGCACAGTTCACTTTTCATAGTTATCTGAGCAGCAGGATATAGCCTACCTTCAACTTGGAAATAGAAGATGACAATTCGCATCACTTTCCCAGAATTGTGATCGCGTTTCAGAAATATTACACTTTTTGTTTAAATTGTGCAGAGTTGCGGTATCTCATAGTAAAAACACGGTAAAGTGTAGTAAGCACAGATCATCCGATCTGACTAGAATCAGTAGTTAAATGGGACGTTATCAAGGAAAATAGCTACCTAGTAGCCTCCCAACACGTAGTCATATGCAATTTACACATAAATTTAAATTTAACCCGTATATCTACCCCCTACACCTAAACCTAATCTCTACCCCTAAACCTAATCTCCACCCCTAAACCTAATCTCCACCCCTAAACCTAATCTGTAACCCTAAACCTAATCTCCACCCCTAAACCTAATCTCTACCCCTAAACCTAATCTGTAACCCTAAACCTAATCTCCACCCCTAAACCTAATCTCTACCCCTAAACCTAATCTCCACCCCTAAACCTAATCTCCACCCCTAAACCTAATCTCTATCCCTAAACCTAATCTCCACCCCTAAACCTAATCTCCACCCCTAAACGTAATCTTTACCCCTAAACCTAATCTCCACCCCTAAACCTAATCTCCACCCCTAAACCTAATCTCTAACCCTAAACCTAATCTCCACCCCTAAACCTAATCTCCACCCCTAAACCTAATCTCCACCCCTAAACCTAACTGTGTCACTATTAAAGTAACTGTTACTATTATTTCAACACTGCTTGTTTAGCCCTCTAGTGGCTACTACGTCCGACATCCATTAAAGCGCTTGATCCGGACCTTTTACCTGTCCTATGGCATAATTTTCCTTGATAACGTCACATTCAATCGACTGATTCTAGTCAGATCAGGTGCAGGAACATGCACTGAACATCCCCTTCTACGAGTGTAATGCTTTGGTATGGCAATAGAAAGATGACAATTCGCATCACTTTCCCAGAATTGTGATCGCGTTTCAGAAATATTACACTTTTTGTTTAAATTGTGCAGAGTTGCGGTATCTCATAGTAAAAACACGGTAAAGTGTAGTAAGCACAGATCATCCGATCTGACTAGAATCAGTAGTTAAATGGGACGTTATCAAGGAAAATAGCTACCTAGTAGCCTCCCAACACGTAGTCATATGCAATTTACACATAAATTTAAATTTAACCCGTATATCTACCCCCTACACCTAAACCTAATCTCTACCCCTAAACCTAATCTCCACCCCTAAACCTAATCTCCACCCCTAAACCTAATCTGTAACCCTAAACCTAATCTCCACCCCTAAACCTAATCTCTACCCCTAAACCTAATCTGTAACCCTAAACCTAATCTCCACCCCTAAACCTAATCTCTACCCCTAAACCTAATCTCCACCCCTAAACCTAATCTCCACCCCTAAACCTAATCTCTATCCCTAAACCTAATCTCCACCCCTAAACCTAATCTCCACCCCTAAACGTAATCTTTACCCCTAAACCTAATCTCCACCCCTAAACCTAATCTCCACCCCTAAACCTAATCTCTAACCCTAAACCTAATCTCCACCCCTAAACCTAATCTCCACCCCTAAACCTAATCTCCACCCCTAAACCTAACTGTGTCACTATTAAAGTAACTGTTACTATTATTTCAACACTGCTTGTTTAGCCCTCTAGTGGCTACTACGTCCGACATCCATTAAAGCGCTTGATCCGGACCTTTTACCTGTCCTATGGCATAATTTTCCTTGATAACGTCACATTCAATCGACTGATTCTAGTCAGATCAGGTGCAGGAACATGCACTGAACATCCCCTTCTACGAGTGTAATGCTTTGGTATGGCATCAGGGACTGCATTGCATTTATAGGGTAAAACCCTGACAGAAACCTTATACGTTATATGCGCCCGATATATATATATATATATAACGGCTGTGTGGTCCAGTGGTTAAAGAAACAGGCTTGTAACCAGGAGGTCCCCGGTTGAAATCCCACCTCTGCCCCTGACTCATTGTGTGACCCTGAGCAAGTCACTTCACCTTCTTGTGCTCCGTCTTTCGAGTGAGACGTAGTTGAAAGTGACTCTGCAGCTGATGCATAGTTCACACACCCGAGTCTCTGTAAGTTGCCTTGGATAAAGGCGTCTGCTAAATAATTAAACATATATATATATATATATATATATATATATATATATATATATATATATATATATATATATATATATAGGACTGTACAGAAATCAATTTATTAATACATTACGCCACAAACAATTTAAAGTGGAACAAAAAGTATAAGTCAATATCGGTCTCCTGTGAAAATAAATACAAGTTACATTATAATCAAGAACATAGTTAGTCTCTCTCTCTTTCTGTCTCCCTCCTTATATTTAGGCTTGCACTCAGTCAGGATTCGGTCAATCAAAACGTTTTGAGCATTTACAAATTATCACAGAACGAAACTAAAGGTTGTTTCGGACTTATGAACCCCCAAATATGTGAACTGATTGATTTTATGATAAAGTAATTTGTAACATTAATTCTTAAGCTATCTCGAGACAGGTAAACATGATTTTGGAATTTCTGATACTATTCAAGACATGCCTTTAGTTATAAAAAATATTTTACTATACATGATCTAGGGTGTTACCTCAATATCCTTCTATCTCACCATCAAAACTATTCAAAAGTTACACTTAAACATATGACTGTATATTCTACAGTGATCATCGAATTCTGGTTTTACATATGATTTCATCTTTAGACAATATTCAATTTTAATTCAATTCAATGTTATCGTATATCAGTGCTATTCAACATTCATTCAAAACAAATACATCTTGTTGAAAGTAATAGCTTATTTTATTTTAAGGTTACAAAAATAAAAAAGTAGATTGCATTCGATTGCAATAATTCGTTTTCAGTGTATAATAAAGTATTATACTAAGTATGTTTAAGAAAAATCCACCATATATTCAGTTGTAATTCAGTTGCTACAAACAGGGTGATAAAGTGTGTTCAGAGGTGGAATGAGAGACGTGAGTCATGAGATAAAGAAACTAATAGAAAACAATTGCTGCCCGTGTTGGTTTTATACCAGCACGATACTTGTTGTTTCGTGCTTGTTAGTCTGTCTGTTTTGGCCACCAAGCCCGTTTCATTATCCAGCCTCAGAAGACAGAAGACCTATACTCGGTCATCAATGGGAGAGACGAGGCTGAATCATGCTGCTGTCCTTGATGTTCATCAAGACTTAAAGTGAGACTTAATATCTTAACATTTTTTTAAATTGTATTTATTTGTATTTATTTATTTGGCAGACGTCATTTAGTAAAATGTAGCCGGGTGAAATAATATCTTAATTAACCATTAATACTCATCCCCTCAGTAAGGGCTGTGTGTCTTGTGGCGCTTGCTGATTGGTTTCAGGAAATCATTTGTATTTTAGGACGCTTCACCTGCAGGGTTTGACAGCCAATTTGTCAAACAGGGAGCGTGAATCACTGCAGGTGTGAGGGGCATTTGAATACTGTTCTAAGGGCTTTTATAGGGACCAGAGGGTTATGGGTTCAATTCCCGGTGGGGACACTGCTGCTGTACCCTTGAGCAAGGTACTTTACCTAGATTGCTCTAGTAAAAACCCAACTGTATAAATGGGTAATTGTATGTAAAAATAATGTGATATCTTGTAACAATTGTAAGTCGGCCTGGATAAGGGTGTCTGCTAAGAAATAAATAATAATAATAAACAATTGGACTAATTGATTAATTACACTCTGATTTCCTTACACAAATTCCCACATGCTTTAAAAACATATCAATATAAAATAATCAAAGTGCAATAAAATATAAATCTTAAATCAATATAAATTCTAAAGTGCCAAAGATAAACCCTGTTACATATATACCGCTATATATAAAGATCAATAGTTAGTTAGATGTGTATCTCAGACTATAAGCTGTATTACAAGTGTTTATACTAAGCAAAACGGGTACAGTATAGGCAAGTCTATTAATGTAGTAATAGTATAAAGTTATATACTACTGTTTGAATATTCTTAATTATGTTAATACCATCCTAAATACCAACGAGCTCCTGAGCTCCTATCAAGCGACACAAGCCTCAAAGCTTACTGGAGTGATTATTAATGCATTTCTAGCTTTCTATCAGAATCCAGCTGGCATTATCTGAGCCTGTAGAATCCCAGTAACCAGCTCCTGATACAGAGAAAAAGGATTCAAACTCAATATTGGAGCAACAGAACTCAGAACCAGTCAAACATCATAAAGGTGAAAATAAAATGCCATGTGATGCTCTGTCCCTGTGAAATACACACTGATGTGAGCTACACTGAAGGACATGACATCATGGCTTATTCTTACTGACATCATCGTTGCTGGTAATTTGTTTTTTGTTTGTTTCTAGAAAACACCCCCCGGAGTGACAGGGCATTTCTGAGCATCGCAAAGATGTGCAGACTGACAGTCTTCATTGTGGCTGGTAAGTTCCAGTCTGCCATACTGTCCATTCTGTGAGGCGGGGACACATATCAGCGTTACACAGGCTTCAGTGCACAGTGCAACGCTAATAATCTTCCTCACTTTTTTGGCAGCAGTCTTTGTCGGAATAGTTAATGATCTGAGCAGAAAGAGCAACACAGGATCACACAGAACAGATATAACAAGATTTTTAATATTTCAGCACTGAGTAACTTTACAAAAAGACTTACCCTGGGATAACTCATTGAATAGATTCAGTGTCCTATACTGAGGAATAAATACAACGGACATAGCTATACATGTTAGTATATTAGATGAGTTTTCTGCTCTGCTGTTTGTTCCTAGATCTGTTTACAGCAGTGTAGAGCAGTTTCTCTTTTCAAACTCTTTATTTCATTCATTATAAATCAACCTATCAGTTATGGGTTTGTCAACATCCCAGTACAGATGTTATCGCATGAACATACAACACAATACTAAAGTTAAAAACACAGCAAAGGTTTGTTTTATGTGTAATAGCATTTTTGTGTGGATTTATAACAAGGTTATACACAGTGTGTAGAGCTTCTTAATATAACTGTTCTACACTGGTGCTCAACTTTGCTTTGAGGTCCTCTTGCCCAGACTGCATAAGATGTGTAACAGTCTGTTTTAAACTGTCAATATTGCATCTATACCTGTGTTAAAAAGGACGTTGAAAACAATAGGAGACCTGCAGCAGGGTGGAAGCCTCGCACATGGAAATAGTGTGGTTTTGGTGTTAGGGTTAAATACAGTTTAATTATTTACAATTTGTTCAGCAGGGATGGGGTTAATTCCATCCCTGTCTAATTCACGTGGAGAAGGTGGCTGGGTCTTGATTGAATAATTGATCATCAATCAAGTCCCAGTCACATGGTGTAAAAGGGGAGCCTGGTCCTTTGTTTGTTGGGTCAGTTTGGGGAGAAGGATTGTTTGGAAACCTTTATGAATGCCACTGCCCAGCCCATCACAGCCCAACCCAACCCAACCCATCCCAGGCCAGCCCAGCCCAGGCCAGCCCAGCACAGCACAACCCTGCCCAGCCCAGCCCAACCCATGCCAACCCAACCCAACCAAGCTCAGCCCAGCCCAGCCCAGCCCAGCCCAGCCCAGCCCAACCCAAACCAGCCCAGCCCAACCCAGCCCAGCCCAGCCCAAAGCTGACTTATTTGGTGTGTGACTTGTGTTTTGTTTATTTTGGTCATTGTACCTTGTTTATTTGTTCCTGTTTTGTAAATAAACGTTTGCAATAACACTTTAACTGCAGCTTCCTGACTTTGAGTCTCATTCCTGATGCTTTCCTGCTTCAGGACCGTTATGAATACAGTGTCAATACAGTGTGATCAGAAAGTGACATTCATAAGAAATCTTTCAGTTGTTTTAGAGCAGGACATGAAGCTTTCCACTAGTAACGTGGCATGAACATGTTTTTACTGGTTAATTATCACAACCTATAATACACTTTGATCTTTTATAAATGGATCCTTAAACTAAAGCCTCACCGATTATAAGGTGTGTGTGTGCATTTTTAAAGATGTTTACAATGATTAACAAGGAATAATGATTCATTACAATGTAAGGATGTGCAGGCAGCTATATTCATTTTACAATTCATCGTAATTAATGTTATCAATGATATTTGACAACAGTGAGCAAATTCAATCAAACATATTTATTAAGCTTACATTATTTAGAGATTAACATTCAAATATTATTAGCAAAACAGAAATAGACAGTTATTGCAAATAAACCTCTAGACAGGGCATAATGGTCATCTAGCTCAAACAGAGTTACAGTGTAGGTGCGCGGTCTCTCCCTGAACTAGGGGCTATTCTTTCAGGTACAGGAGTGAATGATGTCATCGTCTCCTGAATAGCCTAATGATGTCTCTACTTGTGAGAGTATGTATATGCTACAGCGAACAGATATTATGCCAAGTCATCTATTTACTTCAACCTTCTTTCTATTCACTCTGCCATGTATACAATCTTGATATGATCAGTTTTAGCCAGACCAGTGGATGGTTATTGTGAACCTTCATAACCCTTATTTTAAACATACAGTGTAACCCTACAACAAACATTCAATGACACATCCCTGCTATAAAGAGTCATGTCATGTTATAAAGTAATTATATAGTTTCTTATAAATGGCTTAATTACATATTTCTTACAACACTGCACTAGTCTGTTATTAGTCTTATACTGTTTTGTTTTTGTTGTTGTAGCCTGTGCATTGATGGTGGGTCTCTCAGTCTGCTGCCCCCAAAGAAGATACCACGTCGGTAGCGATACAAAGACCTGGGACCAAGCTCGTCAATACTGTCAAAGTAATTTCACTGATCTGGTTAGTGTTCGCAGTGAAGCGGAAATGCTGACAGTCACGGCACTGATCTCCCGGGTCTCAGGTTACTGGTTTTGGCTGGGTCTGCGCAGAAACACAACCAACTTGCCTTGGGAATGGTCAACTGGTGAGGCCTTTCAATACAGCAACTGGAGGAACGGGGAGCCATTTGTTAAAGCAGACTGTGGAGCCATGGATCCCATTGGAGAGTGGGCAGCTGGTAGTCATGATATCTATTTGAACTTCATCTGTATGGCAGGTAATGAGAATTTCTGAAAAGAGTTCATACAGGTTTGTGGCACGGCAGAAGCCTGGCTGCTGTAAGTAGTGTGTGTGTGTGTGTGTGTGTGTGTGTGTGTGTGTGTGTGTGTGTGTGTGTGTGTGTGTGAATGTAAGGTTGGCAGGGATGGGGTTAAATCTATCCCTGCCAGCAGTCAAAGGTGTGGCCATTTCCCAATGAGGTAAGTGGTGGAGTTTGGTGGTTAGTGTTGGTGCTGTCATTTTTGTATTGCCATGTGGTTGTGAAGGCTAATGCCCAGCATACGAGTGTGTTGTTCTGGTCCTTGGGCCGTGATGCTACCCTGTCACAGGGTCATAAGATTTTGGCATTTCCTTTTTTCAGATGTTTACAATCAATTGATCGATCTGCATGTTGTATCATCTCTGTTATTTTAAAGCTTGGGGAAACTGTCAGAATATTTTTGGGTGCCACAGTATTGTGTACTATTATTATTACAACTCCTACTGATAATATACAATACAAAACAAAATACTGTCCCCTACAGCACTGTATGTGGGGAGGGGCGTTTGCGGTAAATGACAACATGGTGCAACTTGTCCAGCCCTCTGTTGCTATTTCATTAGCACCTCTCCTTTCTTTGAATTGGAAACTGCCTGTGTGTGATTTGTCCCCAGGCAGCAGCTTCACTTTCCACTAAAGTGTTGATATAATATTGCAGAAGTGCAACGCCATTAGAATGTAGGAAAATAATTTCAGTAAATCTCATCTAATATGCATTATTATCATTTTGTAGGTCTCAATTTTCCTTTATTAAAGATGTAAATATGTATTAGATTTTTTCTATTGGTAAGCTACTAATGAACTATATTTACTAATCACTCCTTCCATTCTACTTCAAGAGGTGACCCAGAGAGAGTGAAAACACGTCAGTGGAGATGCAGTGATTGGTTATGGAGAAGCTGAGTTTTCACAGGAACTTCCTGAGACCTCTTGAAGCAGAACACAGGGACAGCTTTGAAATATCTGAAAGGAGGGATCAGTACATTTACTTCAGTAACAGCTTTGAAAAAAAAATCCATTAAAAAAAATCCAATACAACTTTACCATAATGTGTGCATCTTTTATATAGGGGGAGCAGTGAGAAATAATGGGAATATTTACAGAATATATTTTGCTAGCTCTATGTGCTTCAAGATTTGAGACGTTGTTATTGTAACAATTCTGTGACAAATACAATGCTGGGCATAGTAAAATATTTATTGGACGTACAATACTAACTGTTGAAGAACATGGAAAATGAAGCATTAACGCAATATATGATGCAAGTATTTACAAAGTGTCAGAGAAGGTATGAGAAACTGATAAGTGCAAGATCGCATGAAATACTGCTGATGGCAGAACTGGGCCGAACCCACAAGTCTGTGCGTAAAACAGCAGTGGCAGTTTAGCAACTGAAGAAACTACAATGACCCAGTGCTGGAGGGACCAATACACCCAAGATAGCATAGTTTAACCCTAACCCTAACCACAATCACCCAATGCTGGAGGGACCGATAGTTTAGCCATAGTGTGAGAACACAAAACAACAAAAGAACAAGTACACAACATAAACACAATCAAGCTAGAGCCAGTTTACTTTCTGCAACCTTTAGATCACTTTAGCACACGACACTGTCTCTGCAAGTGGGACCCTTCGCAGGTGCAGCCCACAGGGTGTTGTCCCGTGGTGACTGGACCTACAAAAGAATGGGTGATGGGGAAAAACCTGGGTACAATTGGGTATTAAAGAGCTTGTTTCTGTATGCATTTTTAAATCTGCTTGCTCTGTACTGGGAAAAAAATTCACTGCATACATTGAATAAACCAAACTAGTATCTAAAGAAAAGGACTTTCTTAACATCTAGGTCACATCAAGAAACAACTACTCACTACTTTGAGATTATCTTCACTAACCCTTGTGTCCACTGTACACTGTTGTGTTTCTCTGCAGGACCTTCTGCGCAGTGCGGTCAGAGGGAGTACTTCCTGGTTCACACAGTGAAGAATGCGGACGAAGCCAGAGAACACTGCAGATCTCTGTACACAGACCTGGTGAGCATCACAAGCCAAGATGTGCTCCTGGATATCGAACAGCTGATGAACAAAACCACTTCCAATATCGACTACTGGATAGGACTGAGGAGGGACGATGGGTCTTGGGGCTGGGGAAACAGGGAAACTTTCAGCTACAGCAACTGGGGAGCAGGACAGCCAGGGAGCAATGGAACCTGTGTGACGATCAAGACCTCTCAATTGAATTTTGGGGAATGGATGGTGGACAACTGCACTGACAACAAGGAGTTTATCTGTTACAAAGGCAAGTCACTTCTGAGTTACAGAGACATGTGTGTGCGTGTGTACTGAATGATTCTCCATTGTGGTTTCTGCTCATCATTCCTTCCAGTTTTTCTGAATCAAGGGAAGGAGTAATTCATTAAAAATGTGCGCTTGTCAAAAATAAACAAACAAACAAAAACAAAAAAACAGCCCAAAGAACAGTGCACCACACAATTCAGTAATTAAGAGGTGAATTCTTTCTATGTGATCTTTTCCACAGATCTACAGAACACCACCACTGTTCTGTCTGACTCTCAGAACTCTCCAACCACCGGGCCAGCCGCTTCCCAAATACCAGATGGAGGAGAACAATCCCAGCAGCCTTCCACGATGGGCGGCACCTCTCCTCAAGCCAGCTCCCCTGGGCACTCCAGCTCCTGGCTCCCTGGCACTTCACCTGCAGTAACAGGTGTGTACCGTGTCATACGGCTGGTTTCACAGACCCTGATTAGCACTAGTCTTGGATTACTTTACCTAAAATAACATTAAGCAGTCCAATATCAGTGATAATGAGGGTTTGTGAAACCAGCCAATAGGGTACAGTGAAATGGCTTTCCTGAGAGGATCAGCTCCTTCTTGCAAAGAATATATTCTCAGTAGAATAGCGATCCTGCTTCATGTATTCCATGTTACCAGATGTATTACATGAAGTAAAGAAAATCTGAATTTAAAAACAAACTACGGTCCAGGACTCCTTTTAAATATAGCCCAGTAAAAACAACACAGTGAAAACAACGATGATTTGACATGGCATATTGTGTCAAAAACACAGACCAAAGGCATTTTCAGTACAGCTCAGATTCCCATCAAATCACTGAATTGAACAGCTGGTTTGGATTAGTGACACAAACCATACATGGCTTAAATAGGTGTAGTGGTTCACATGAAACATGAGGTGGGCTTTGAATCACACTGATCTGATTTCACTCCATACCTTTAGATCCTGGAGTAGGATCTGTAAGGAAATTATTTTCATTATTTCCTTACAGATCCAAACCCCTCAGACCCTCCTTCCACTCCAGGATCTAAAGGTATGGAGTGCAATCTGTTGAGTGTAATTCACAACCCTAATCAGGAGTGTGGCTTTGTTATAAATTACTTAATTATTTTATTTTACTTATTTATTTATTTTCATTATTTCCTTACAGATCCAAACCCCTCAGACCCTCCTTCCACTCCAGTCTCTAAAGGTATGGAGTGCAATCTGTTGAGTGTAATTCACAACCCTAATCAGGACTGAGGCTTTTTATAAATGACTTAATTATTTTATTTTACTTATTTATTTATTTTCATTATTTCCTTACAGATCCAAACCCCTCAGACCCTCCTTCCACTCCAGTCTCTAAAGGTATGGAGTGAAATCAGATCAGTGTGATTCAAAGCCCACCTCATGTTTCATGTGAACCACTAGACCTATTTAAGCCATGTAAGGTTTGTGTGCAACTATTCAGCAACAATAATGTGAAATCTGAAGGATCTCAGTGTCTGATTGCTGCAGTGATCTAGCGTGAGACAACTGCCTGCCTTCCATCAGGTACCTGCAATGTAACTCAGGTTATCTAAACTACACATTGTAGATGTGTCAATGCATTGAAAACCACTCATGGGAATGTCAATGAGGCCTAAACTAGCATGCAGGCATTCAAATGGTGCCTAATGTGCAACACTTCTATACTTCAGAAAATTGCCCTAACACTAGACAGTCATTTAAACATCTTAAATGACATCTTTAAAAATCTACCTGTATGCCTGCTTCTTGCGTTATTGGTAACAGCCCCCCATCTGAGCCTTGCACTGAACGCACATACTGTGCTGCACATTGAGGGGGTCCTCTTGTTTTATATTGTGTTTATATAATGTGTGTGTGTGAACTCTTCTGTTTGTCTGCACAGATAACATGGCAATCGGAAGGGTCAAATTGACCGCACCAAGAGGAATGAATCTTGAAGACCCCAAAGTGAGCGAAGCCATTTTAGAGCAGGTGGGTAACATTCCCTTTTGTGTTGATGTTTATGTCACTTCCTGTTTATTCATTTTCCACAGTGATAGACAGACAGACAGACAGACAGAGAGAGAGAGAGAGAGAGAGAAAGAGAGAGAGATTTTAAAAATATCTTTATTATCATAAATAACACCGTGTAACAAATTTTTTTTTTTTTTTTTGGTTCCTGGGTAGTAAGTGTTATTTCCTAATTGCTTATGCCTCAAAAGTATAGAAAATGGCTATTATTCCCCACAAACTTTGCTTTTGTGACCAGGACAGTGATATTTTGAAATTGACCTATTTTCCAGAACATTCCAGATAGATTCAGTGCTGAGTAAACTTGGAGTAACTTCTAGAACTTTCTAGAACTTTCCAGTAATATAAATAGTAGTATAAATACAGGGGCCTTAAGCCCACCAGTTCAGTTTAGTTCCAGCTGCCTAAGTGGATACATATCTGCATTTTTCTGAGATGGCATCAAGGTCATAGGAGACTTCAAAATGGTGGCATTCCTGATGGGTCTCCAAGGCGGTTTTACCAAGTTTCCCTGCTATCTTTGCCTTTGGGACAGCAGGGACACCAAGGCACACTACCACAGGCGTGACTGGCCACAGCGGACCGAGTTCTCTGTGGGGAGAAACAACGTCAAGTGGGAGCCACTGGTGGACCCCCGGAAGGTGCTGATGCCACCACTGCACATCAAAATGGCCTTATGAAACAATTTGTCAGAGCTCTAGATAAGGAGTCAGCAGCCTTCAAGTACCTTCAAGACTTCTTCCCTAAGCTGTCTGAGGCAAAGGTCAAAGCCGGTGTCTTCGTCGGACTACAGATAAAGAAGATCCTGGAGTGCAATGAATTCCCCAAGAAGCTCACTAGTAAGGAGAAAGCGGCTTGGAACAGCTTTGTTGCAGTGGTTCGGGGCTTCCTGGGCAATCACAAGGCTGAAAACTATGTGGAGCTGGTTGAGACTCTGGTGAAGAACTACGGCACAATGGGCAGTAGGATGTCCCTCAAAGTCCATATCCTTGATGCTCATCTTGATAAATTCAAGGAGAACATGGGAGCGTACTCGGAGGAGCAAGGCGAGCGCTTCCACCAGGATATACTGGACTTTGAACGCCGTTACCAAGGACAGTATAACGAGAACATGATGGCAGACTACATTTGGGGGCTGATTCGTGAAAGTGATTTACAGTATAATTGTAAATCTCGAAAAACTACTCACTTCTAAATCTTTTGTAGTCATTTTTGTATTACTTTAGTATAAATACATGTTAATTTGGATTCATATGTTGTTTTTTTCTGACTTTATGTGAATGAAAAGACACAAATTCGCCCGTTTTCTCATTGGAAATAGGTAAATTTCAAAATATCACTGTCCTGGTCACAAAAGCAAAGTTTGTAGGGAATAATAGCCATTTTCTATACTTTTGAGGCATAAGCAATTAGGAAATAACACTTACTACCCAGGAACAAAAATTGTGTTACATAGTGTAATCATACATTAAACAAACAATTCAATAACAATACAAAACATATACATATTTAAACAAACAATTATACAGGAAATATTATATTTTTATTTTATTTATTTATTTATTTATTTATTAATTTATTAAAAAATCACACCCTCATAATTAAAATTCCTTCTTCCACTACAAACACCACTTCACCAATAGCCCGGACTGTTTGGAACAACTCTAATTGATGTACTAATTTATAATACATAAAATCAACTCGCACTCTGCAAGCCACCAGCACTTTAAACACAGATGTTACATCAGCAGTCAGTACATTGCTCGGTCTGTTTTTTCTGCTTTTTAAAATGGCTAATTTAGCTTGACCAATAAGAAAATTAGCCAATTCAACTCTAGACTTATTCCCTTTAGAAAAATTAACCCCATATATGAAAACAACATGGGAGAAAACCATTCCTAAACAATCAAACAGCTCATCTAGTAAATTCATCAGAGACTGCAGCCTTGGACAGAACAAAACACAATGAAAAACAGTCTCTCTCTGCTGACAAAAAACACACTTATCATCTGCCTCTGACTGGATAATACTGAGAAACGAGTTCTCAGCAACAATGGTGTGCAGAACTCTCCACTGGAGATCACCTACTCTTTTACTGAATACTGCACAGTTGGACTTGTCTGTTTTTTTATAGGGGGCTGCTGAATGCCTGGATGCTATTTAGAGTACAACGAGATTTTAGGTGTGTGGGGTTGTATTGGCTCTTAGAAGAGCCGTTGGTATATAATCCTAATTTGAAATGCCCAATTTTAGAGTCAAATAGTTTTAAGTGTGTACTAGCTACTAAAGGATTGATAAAAAATGTGCATTTAGTGGATCTTAAAGAGTGAGCTTGGAAAAGCCCTGAGGTCCTAGCATCTGAGTTGTGGGGTGAGGATGATAAAGGGTTTTTTAATACAGGTGTGGGCAGCCTTGTCTAGTAAGGGCATGAAGGTTCTGAGTCAGTTTTTCAAAGGGGACAGTTCTCAGGGTTTAGAGCCAGAGGTTTTTAAGCTTCAGGTTAGACCTGCTGTTGATCAGATTGCTGACTCCCCAGGACACCTTTTACAGTTTGGAGCATTCTACAGCCTGCAATTTGAAACAATGGAAAATTAAGCATTGTACAGGCTGTGTGTTAAGATTAGGAACTTTAAAAGTTTGAAAGATGTCCCAGACACGCATTGAAGAGAGAGATGGGGTGTTGAAGTTTCTGTTAAACCTGCCTGGAATAACCTGTATAAACCACCAATCCAATCTAGGTAGATAGATAGATGCTGCGTTCATTGATGTGTTTCTTGTGGTTGCTGTTTCAGATTCGGGAGCACTTCTCCAAGAATTTTCCGATGGAAGACGTTAAGATGCGCTGGAGAAAACAAAATGGAGAGATTTTCCACAAGGACGAGGAAGAGGAGGAGTAGGAAGAGGAGCTCCAAGCAGTGAGATACCAGCACAGGCATGACGAGTGTGACTCAGGGCATTTTGTCATTGATCTCTATTATAAACTAATCAAAGCGTGCTTGTATTTCTCAATGTTTTATATACATTGGTGGTTGGTATTAGATCAAATAGATTCACACTGGGATTAAAGTTTATTTAAGGCTTCTGAGTGTGTGTTTAATGTTATATTAGCAACTACAACTATAATTTAAATTAGATGTGTTGAGGGTTTCAGTTTTAGATTCATTTTACAATATCTACTGGTACAACTCTGATTTATTTTAAGGTGTGGGTTTTAGTTATATGTTACCTACTGGTACAACATTTATATTATGGTGATGGGTGTAATTTTAATTTATAATAAGTACAATACATATTACATTAGTTACTAGTGAAACTGATTTATTTATTTATTTATTTATTTATTTATTTATTAGCAGACGCCCTTATCCAGGGCGACTTAGAGTCGTAAACAAAAATACATTTCAAGAATCACAGTACAAGTAATAATACAATTAAGAGCAAGATAAATACAATGACTTTGGTATTTTATTAAGGATAAAATATTAAGGATTTACAATGTTTGTTCAACTTAAAATAGAAAGAGAGAAATAATTTGCAGAGTGATTACAAGTAGGTCAGTTTGCAAAGGCAAGATCGGAAAAATGGACAACTTGCAAGTTACTGCACAATCCCATAGGGGGCGCAATAAAAAAAAAAATACTATGGGAAAGGGTGGAGGCAATAATAATAATGGAATTACTGGATTTGAAAAGTCTTGATGCTACAAACTTTATGAACAAGAAATTATGGTTTAATTGCTTATCGGACAGACAGGGATCCGACATACAGCACATAAAGAAAATTCTTATTTTTTGTACATGATCCTATAGCGAAAGGAATTTGACAGCTCTTGAGCTGAGCCTCTTCCACAAATCAGTCTGCAGAAGTTCTGAGCAGGAGCTGCAAGGGAGTCTGGGTAAGCGAGACTAGTTGCCCTAGTGCAGGGGTCAGTAACATTGACCCTTCCAGTCCAGGTCTTTGTTCCAACCATGTCCTTAATCACTACCTGGATGAATGGCCCTCCAGGACTGGAGTTGTCTATCGCAATGGAAGCAATCCTGCAGCATAGTTTAAGAGTGGTGGCGCCCCCTGTGGGCTTTATAATCAGCCTGTATTTAAAAAGAAACACCAGCATGTGTCTGCTAAGAAATAAATAAATAAATAAATAAATAAATAATAATAATAATAATAATAATAATAATAATGTAGAGTGAAAGGACAGCAGTGTTTAGATCCACTGCTGTTTATTAAACCAATGTTGCATGACAGGAAACCAAAAATGATCAAAAAAATGATTTAGTTTAGTCAAAAGAAAACCCAGCTAAATTATTTTTAATAACACATACTGGACAAAATCTTGACTTGATAATGCAGTGAAAGAGAGTCACGCAATATGTTTAAAATTTTAAAGACGTGTTCTGGTCTCAAACACAGAGTCAGGTCCACCTGATTCAAAGTGGACGCAATGCACCATGGGGTTAAACCATGAAGGCTATGTGTAAGGGTATCTGTGCTTTGCATGAAGATTAATAGATATGAAACTGATTAGGAATAAGATCATTTCTCACTATTCATATTCTGTATTTCTGAAAGCAGTTTTGCTGAACTATTTCAATAAAGTGTGTATCTCAAGCTTTGGCTTCTTTATTGACCATACCACACTGACAATACTGCTCTGATTACTAATGATTATTCTACACGAGAAGCACTAAGCAGGTTGAATGACATTTGAAGAGTGGAGCTGTGTAGCAGCATAGCGAAAGGAGACTCAGAGTTGGAAAAGCTTCAGTTCAAGCACGCAGGCACACTTTTAATAAACAAAGAACAAAACAGGCACAAATAAAAAGGCACAAGGGTTAAAATTAAGAGTTTGAACACAATAATCAGGACTACAGAGTCAGAACATACACGGGCCAGGCTTGAGCACGCCTTCACTGGCTTTTCTCCTTACACCCCTTCCCAAACAATGGCTTTTCTCTCTTTTATAAATGTGGCCACTCCCCAATTAGCACCCAATTACCTAACTGGGGAATGGCCATACTTGTGATTGTTGGCAGGGGCAGATTTAAGCCCATCCCTGCCAACCTTACATTCCTACACACACACTATTTACAAGTAGGGCTTTTGCCCTGTACACACAAGGTGCCCAAGCACTTTAGTGTGAGAGTGAACCACAGTCTGCAGCAAATGAGAAGAGTTCCAGGTCGTATCTGACTAAGGTAGTCAAATATAAAAAAATACATATTTTAATTGTGGTTGTGTGATATTTTTTATTGATATTAATATCAGGTAAAATACAGTAAATAAATTATTTTGCTGTTCAATAAAGGTAGAACATGTTGTACACAGTACCATATATTCGTTTGCTGTTTTAAAAGAATAAGAATACCAATTTCAAGTCGCCTACAGTATCTTACAGTACGCATTCGGCAATATCCAGACCACAACAGTCTTATCCAGACCACATCAGGCTTTATAATCAATTGTGTAAAAGAGATGTAATTTCAGCAGTGTGGAGTAGTGGTTAGGGCTCTGGACTCCTAACCAGAGTGTCATGGGTTCAATCCCCGGTGAGGGACACTGCTGTTGTACCCTTGAGCAAGGTACTTTACCTAGATTGCTCCAGTAAAAACCCAACTGTTTAAATGGGTAATTGTATGTAAAAATAATGTGATATCTGTATAATGTGAAATAATGTATAATGTGATATCTTGTAACAATTGTAAGTCGCCCTGGATAAGGACGTCTGCTAATAAATAAATAATAATAATAATAATAATAATTTCAATAGGCAAGCACAGCGATGCTACACCTTGAAAGGTGATATACAGCTTCTGATTTACATTCTATGTTGAAAGAAACTTTCACATGTGTGCAGTGATGGTTTTTTTGTTTCATTCCAAACTGGCCAATCAACAATCATAAACTTGGCTCAAAAGTATCATTAAACATTGTGAAACTGTAAACTTACCTAATGTGGTGTTGACATGTCACATTAACAGCAATAATACTGAGATATTTACATTATTTCAACATTACATCATTATATATATATATATATATATATATATATATATATATATATATATATATATATATATATATATATATATATATAGAATCAGACACACGGTTTTGGTATCTTGGCGTGACAATTATTAAAACTACAATTCCCATAAAGCCGCAGCGCTGGAGGAGATCACGTGTGTTCACCGATCGCCGCAGCTGCGCTGTTCCCCTCATTGCAGTAACCGAGGTAGCTGCTGTGTGGGCCGCAGTGTTGTCTGACATAAATCCGCATAGAAACACAAAAATACTGTTAAGAAGAGAAAAAACAAACCCGATTCGGTGTTCTTCAAAAGCTGAGAGACTCTCTCTTCACCTGTAAGTTTGTAAAACACCGAGAGTATATGTTTTTATCTGTTTTTAGAAGTGTTTTCTTAATATGTCTTGGTGGGGAAAAATAGCAGGCCCAAGCATCACGAAGCAGCCATATTTTGTAGAATTGTCATAGCGCCGTAGAGTTGGATACCGTAGCTGTTTGTATTTTTTTTAGATTCAACTAATTTAGGATTAAAAACCGACACTAGCGTAGCACAGCCATTAGCCCTTAAAAACATTACGTTAGAAGTAGCGGCGGTAGAAACACGTTCATGTTTAGAAACAACAGCGCTGTTTGCAATGAGCCGCAGTGTAAGATGAAAATCGAGTCGATATTGCAGTATTGTGAACAGTTCTAGCTGTGAAATAAAGGTCTGTCTCGCATTCTCTAAGCGGTTGGTTTTAGTTTAAGATCATTGGGTTTAATTTGAAATGGCATAACCTCCTTTTCAGGTTTTGGGGTACTGTTGGAGCTTACAGTAATAATGGGGCTGTTTTTCACAAACACTAAATAGATGGGCATTCGTTTTTTTGTATTAGAATGGAATAATATTTTTTTGATTTGATACCTGTAAGAAACGACCTGTTGAAATGAGCAACGAGTCTTAAGATGGGGATGTTGCCTGCATTCTAGGGACGTTGTTTCACCTTTTAATGGAACTGTAAGCAGGTATATTTGCAGAAATTGATTGCCAACTTTTTCATGTGTTTTAGCCACTCGTGCAATTGTGCTTAATTTAAGCAAATGTCTTACTGTTTACACTTATTCTAATGCGAGCCCTGTCTTTTAAACAATACCATTTCATATTTATAATAATGCCGCATGCTGAAAACTGACATTTCAAAATGGCACTCACATTACACAATTGAAGGAAAAGTAGATGAAAAAACTTAGAGCAACATTGCACAAGGGGGCCAACATAGAATAAGATACACACAATATAATAATGTGGGAATACACAATTTCTGGAAACATTCCCCATGATAGTTCCATTAAAGCGACTGTATGTATGTGTGCGTGTTGAGAACCTGAAATATTCTCCACATTCCTTGCATTTTGAATGTTTTGTAAAGTGTGTTTTTATTCCTGCAGAGGAGATTAAAATGAGCAGCTCGGAGGAAGTGTCGTGGATCTCCTGGTTCTGTGGACTGCGAGGCAACGAGTTCTTCTGTGAAGTAAGCGTCTGTCTCTTACCTGTCAGCTTCATCTGGGTTAGAAACTCACTAACACTGTAATAATACAAAATAAACACATTTTAACAGAAGCAAGTTTGGTCTGAACTATGGTTGGTCATTACTGTTAATTTAATGTCCAAAAACAAAGCATTTGAATTAATCTCACAAATCCTGACTAATTTAACTATCATACTAAATTCAGCTTGTTATATAATATTCCCATATAATCCAAACACAACATGCTGTAAAACAAAACATAAAGTATTGCCTTTTTTAATCAAGAAAACTTGAATACAATAGGTAAGGATATGATTTTGGCACATTGATTTTTAGTACATTTCACAGGTGAATTGCGGGGGTAAAAAACAAGAATTCACGGAAAGGCCACCAAATAATGTAGCTACATCAACATACACAAGTATTTAACTATTAGGCTTACACCAAAACCAATAATATAAACTTTTGCTTTTGACTGCTGACAAGTTTAAATGTTACTTTATAAAACTTTCACACCAACGTAACTAACTTTTTTTTTTTGGGGGGGGGAATACAGTACTGTACGATGCAGGCTTTCACACTGTCCGCGTAGCGAAACAGACAGTGTCTGAAATAAACTGTGTACCTATTTCTCTGTGTGCTACAAGTCCTTCTGCTGGATGGAAAATTAAGGTTGTTTTTGTAGTTTTGTGACGTGAACAGGCATTTTACAGCTTTCAAAAAACAGGACTGGATTAAATGCTTTGAAAATACATCCCAATGTATCATGCAAGGGAAGATTGATGCGCAGTGCTCAGATGGAAATAAGTTGGATACATTCCTTGAGCTTGTTACCTAAACACTGGGGCTCAAGCACATATTAAAACGAAGCTTCTTTCCATCTCTGACAGTGAGTCGTTACACCCCTATCGGTGGATAGGTACAGTCATTCTTGACGCTGCTAGTTTTTTGTATTTACGGTATGTGTGTTTCTCTCTCTCTTCCACAGGTGGATGAAGACTACATTCAGGATAAATTCAATCTGACCGGGCTGAATGAACAGGTGCCACACTACCGGCAAGCACTGGACATGATTCTAGACCTGGAGCCAGGTAGGTCCCACGCTGCATGTGAGTTGAGGTCCTTACAGGTCCTGCATTGTGATCTGCTTTTACTTACATTTACACACTGCACTAACACTTTCTCTAACCCATGCTTCAAAATATTCATTACTATTATTACTGCTCCCTTCCTTTTATTCTGCTGAGAAATATGCACTTGGTGGTTGAATTCATATTACAAATACAATGCTATTGATAAGCTGCTTAGAGGTGCAATCCGCAACCAGTGTTAGGTAACCAACAATAATTGGTGCATTTAGTATTCAAAAGCAAACTTGTGTAGACTCTTCAGTAAATACTACTGGTGCATAGCAATGTATGTGCATTATGAGAACTTTATTATTCAAAAGTAATGAATGCAATTTGTTTAGGAGATTCTGACATTCCTCATCACAAATAGCTTTACTTTATCAACATGCAAGGAAGGTGTGCTTTTCTGGGTCGCTTGGCACGCAGGGCTCCAAATGAAGCACTCCAAATGTTCAATTGCACCTCTCAAGTAAAAACATGCCCTATCACCAGTTACTGCATCTCTAAAGCTGCTGCATTCTGGTACCCCTTGCTGTAGGTCACAGCTAGGCCAGCCTGTGGTGCAGTAGCCCGGTATTCGCTGGTAGAACACAAAGCCTGGCACACAGTCCCAGAAAATTCTGCTGTGATGGGAACACACTTCTCATCTCGCCTGTAGACTTATTATTTGGAGCTGTTCATGCAGCTGTGAGAGAGGAACAGTTCATTACCCTGGTCCTTTACAATAATGCTCAATTGTAAGCGTCTGATCCTGAATTCTGACATTGAAGTATCATTGTATTAGCGATGCAACAATTAATCAGTTACTGATAAGCATGGTTTTTATTTGATTGATTTTTAATTGCTCTTGTTCCCTATTTGGAGCCACGTACACGCACATCTATATTATGGATGCATATTATGATTGGTTTGGTATTGTATCAACTTTTAGCTGTTTTTGACGCCCAATCATTTTTTGGGAAAACCGCAATGAAAGTTTAAAACTAAAAAACTGGACCTTATTTCTGCAGCCAAGGAAGCAGGACATATCACTATTACACACGTGTGTGTGTGTGTGTGTGTGTGTATATATATGTGTGTATGTAGCAACAAAGTAATCGGACAAATACAACAAATTTCAATACTTGCACAGTAAATTATGCTACCTTAATAAAAGAAAAATAAACTGACTTGCTCACAGAAGCATCAGATTTAACTAACTGTACCAAGTTTCACCAAAATCTGAAATCTATCGTGATATTTTCACAATTTTGGTTGATTTCGTATAGAATTACCCTTTTGCATTTTAATACAGTTTTATCAATGACTATGTGTCCTATAACAAGTTTAGTAGTTTTTGAAGGGCTTTTGTCTGCACATTTGATTTATACCTGTCCAACATTTGTTGCGGATTTCCACCTCTGCACCGCTACACAGCACAGACACAAAGCTATGAAACACTGGCACAGTGACGGTTGTGTGTGTTTGTAGATGAGGAGCTGGAAGATAACCCAAACCAGAGTGACCTGATAGAGCAGGCTGCAGAGATGCTGTACGGACTGATTCACGCACGGTACATCCTCACGAACCGCGGCATCGCGCAGATGGTAAGCCAGCCACAGGGATCCAGCTTAGTACTAAAAAAAACTGTCCCTCTACTGGTGTATGCAATCAACGTTTAACAAAATATACCTAATATATTAATGAGTTAGTAGCTTCCGATGTCATTTTAATTGCTGTTTTTACCTTCTCATTAATATCTTTCTGGGGGTTGGAATCAGTCAGTGTTACTGGGTTCTGCTATTCCAGTACTGAGTCATACTGATCAGGTTTAACCTTTATCTGGTTTTGAGCTTGTGTGGAGAAGTGCAGGGTCTGAAGTCATTCCATTCAAAGCACTGTAATTTCTGAACGGAGCACTGTTGACTGTTTTCTTGTTATAGAGAACTCGCTCTCCGTCTATCAGGAGTCGCTTGGTGGCTAACTGTCTTGTTGTGAACTCTGTCTTTCAGCTGGAGAAGTACCAGCAGGGTGACTTTGGGTACTGTCCCCGAGTGTACTGTGAGAACCAGCCCATGCTCCCAATCGGTGAGTGAACACCCTTTGAACACTGAAGTACCGCGTGCGTGTGCTACTCCTGCTCTGGCATCGCTGCTTTCTTTCGATTACGTATTGAGGCTTTTCTCTTTCTGTTTTCTCTCTTTCTCTCTGTGTAGGGCTTCAATGTAAATCTTCCTCACTCTCTTTGTTGGGGAGTCTACATCCCTGCTATCTGTGTAGTCTCAACAGTTTAACTGTGTATGCGTGTGTTTAGTTTCTGTTTCTTTTTCAAATTGCTTGTTTCACAAACCCTGATTTAGCCTAGATCTCGGGCTACCTTACCTAAGCTAACAAAAACAGTCCAAGGGGGCTCTACAAGGTCTTAAACTTTAGGATTAAACATATTTCAAACATTTTGAACTACAAAATACTGGGGATGTTTGTACACCAATCAGAAAAGCCGTCATTGTTGTTTTATGAATTACTGCAGCATATATCTGTACATAAGGTTGTGTATACAGCATTCAATTCAAGACATTAGAATATTAAATAAATTGCACTATACACTTAAATAAATGCCTGCGTATATGTTTGACTGGTTATACGTTTAGGAGAAATGTTAAATTAACACCATATTAGTTTGCTAGAAGTAAATAGCTGCCCAGTAGACTCCTGGATTTGACAACCAGATTCAACTCCTTTGTGCAAGAGGTAGGTAGGTACGGGACCCCAGTGTAACCGGATCTCACCCCTCCCCAGGCCTCTCTGATATCCCGGGTGAGGCCATGGTCAAGTTGTACTGTCCCAAGTGCATGGACGTGTACACCCCCAAATCATCGCGGCACCACCACACTGACGGAGCCTACTTTGGGACGGGGTTCCCCCACATGCTGTTCATGGTGCACCCCGAATACCGCCCCAAGAGGCCCGCCAACCAGTTCGTACCCAGGTGAGAGGGGGAATGTGGGCCAGGTGTTATCGCTCCATTTAAACCTGTCAGCACAGGGGGTGGGGGGTTCGCGTATTATCAATCACGCATGGAGTACAGACTTCAGAGTTGGAATTAATCATAATTTTATAGATTAATTGTTACAATTTCTATTAAAAAAATATTTGATCCAGCTGGAAATACCTTTCGGAATGCAGAAAGATTACAAGAAAATACATTCATGGTTGTATAAAACTTTGCGTGACGCTGAGATGGAATTATTTTCTTGTGATCCTGAACCTGTTTTGCTTTCTGTTGTGGAATGTGTTGGAAAGTGAATGAGATGGGAGGTAGTTTTATAAAGTGTCTGAGTTCTACACTTCCAGTATAAAACACAGATGATTTCAGCTTTGTAACAGTAATACTTCTGTCCTTGCACCAAGCGGCAGTTACTGTTCAAGCACCAGGTTTTATTTAAAGTTGTGATATTGTACATTTTCCATTTATATACATAACTACCTGCATGGCAGGGATTATGGGCATCTCCATAATCTTAAACATCCTGCTGCTGCTGAAGATTATTCATTAATGAAGGTCCTGGCTTGAAGGGTCTTCTGGACTGTGAGGTGGCTAGCCATGACTTGAATCATAACTTAACCACTTGTGATTGATTGATTGATTGATTGATTGATTGATTGATTTTTCCCAAGGCTTTACGGGTTCAAGATCCACCCTATGGCTTATCAGCTCCAACTGCAGGCAGCCAGCAGCTTCAAGAGCCCCGTCAAAGCCATTCGCTAGAGCTGCAGCGCCCCCTAGCAGTCTCCCGAGCACAGTGAACCATCAGAGTGACGCACACAGAGACGCTGGCTCCTCAAACAATTGACAGAGCAGTCTGACTTTTCCACTCAACGGGGGGTGGGGCACTGACACACTGGGGTCATTTCAACCAGATTCCTCTTTCCTTTTGTCATTCATAAAAAAAAAAAAAAAACATTTAAACAAACTATTGTTTAAATGAAGTTTTGTCATATTGTGACACGTTCTACAAATATTCATTAGAATGTCTCCCCCCAAGTGAAGGGTAATTCTATCTAACTTGTATCCTAGTCTTGTGTACGAGTGAAACCTGTATTCACTGGGGGGTAGTTACACTTCATTTGTACTGTAGTCGTCTCTCGCCCCTCCCTCTCACTTCTATTGGAGATAATCTGTTCAGCTAGGGACAGGCAATTAGTAGACTCGAGACAGGTTTTACTTTGTGAAGCCATTTCTGTAGGTATAACAAGTCTCAGATTAGACTATTAATAATATTGCAGCATTATTATTATTATTTAGTAATTTAGCAGACGCTTTTATCCAAAGAGACTTGGGGGTGAGCTATGCTGCTGCTGAGTCACTTACAATAGGACCTTGGTATGTCTCATCCGAAGGACGGTATAGTGTGCACTACTAGAATTATTATTATAGAAAAACAAATTGAGTGCCTAGTTGAAAAACTTAGGCAAATTGTGATGCACTGATTTCCCCCCCCCCCCCCCCCCCCCCAAATAGACAGAAAAACAGGCCACTGAAGGCATTGTACCAAAATGCAGTTAACACCCCAAGAAGCAAACCTCTCCCCCTTAATTTAAGCACTCATACGCTGTGTACCTGAACAATTGGTTGATACCAGTAACATTAACAGGGTGCATGCTACATACATCTTGATCAGTCCTCGTTTTAAATTTCAAACAAATGTAATCTGCATCCATCGCAACCTGCATTCTTTTCATGGTCCTGCTGCTGCATGTTGACGGAAGAAACGGGAAGTGATTTGTATGTTTATTTTTTGGGGGGGGGCAGGGGGAGTCTGTTTTAGTTTCTGCTTCTGCGTTACATAAGTTATCTTTTTTTTTTGTCCTGTTTTCCTGAAGTCAGCCTTCTTTGAAAATAAATGCTAATAATAATAATAGTCTGTGCCCCCACCCACAAAACAAAAACTTGGATTGTTCATTATTTCTGTGTGATTATACTTTCAGTCCGTTATAGTTTAATATTGTATGTATAATTTTTCTTTTTTAAATAAAGAATGTGAATTATATCAGCCCTTTTAAACGGATTGTCTTTGTGTCTGCTGAAATGGAGATTTATTTTGTAACAATCGCTATTTCCTAACCAGTTTTACTGTTCTGATGCATTTGATTCCCAACCGGTAATTGGTAGAGGACCTCCTAGGTAGTGACTTACTAATTTATCTCTTAAAGTGATTGTAGCTACCAAGATAATTCCATAATTCTTCAGGTTTGAAGAAAACAATGCATCTTTGTGGTGAACATGTATTTTGATATTATAGAATAATATCTGGTACCACTCTGGGTTAAAGAAAGCTCTCAGTTTTGATGCTTGGCCTTTAGGAAATGTTACACTTGCACTCCTGGGTCATTTCACCTCCATAGTGTCTTCTTGCACGAAGCGCGTTGGTCAATGGGGACTCTACTTCAGCTTAGTCTCCCAAAGTCATTGCATTTATCTATTAAACTGTCCAGCAAAATGAACAAAACCGTGTAACTTTTGTCTTCGATATTTTAGTAATGTGTGCCGTGGTGCAGTAACCACAAAAACGACCAAACATGTACTTCCACTTCAGCTTCAGTTATAAATGCAATTCTTCAGCTTTGTCTGACTTGGAGACACATTCACAGGGCCTTTACCCCAGTCCAGTGTTTCTTAAAAGAAATGACATTGAAGTTATAAAAGATTGAAAATGTAATTTAAGAGCTCTTCTGTGTTATCTGTGAACTACTTCCACTAACACAGCTGATGTGGCTCTAGCAGATCACTTGTGAATCACGCAGAACAAACTCCACTCTACATGCTCTGCATGCATACGTGGTTGGTTTACCATTAAAAAAAGACTCATTTGGGTTTGTTGCTAATGTATTATTGGTTGGGTAAAATATAGCACAGCCCTGGAATCATGAGTACTTCTGATAATTATATCATAGTTATTTGGGTGTGCATTAACCATTGCATTTAAATTGCACCTGTCCCAAATACATTCTAAATGCAGTACAATCACGTTCTTAGTTGATTTAACATATTCACCTAATAGCTTTGTCCACATGACTTCAATTTAAAACAGATACAATTAATACATTTACTTCCTCAATTGATTAAAACTTACACAGCAGAAAGTTAGTGACAATCTCAGATGAAGAAACAACAGTTGCTGATCACATTAATATTTTAGACCTGTAAACATTTTATATTTCAATCATGATTGTGAAAGCAACTCTGAAAACAAAAACCAAATCAGCCGAGTTTATTCAGTGTGGTTCTTTCGGCAGTTTGAACGAGGCATTCCAATGCACTGTGTGATGATCTGTAAATGTGCCCAATATGTTCTGTCCCCTTAATTTTTTATATTGGTGTGACTGGGTGTATTTTGGTTTGATTTGTATAGTTTGGGTTATGTATCACGGGTGAGTTACAATGTATAGTGGTATGTGAGCACAGGGATGTGTGTTTGTGTGTGTGTGGAATAGTGGGTGACAGGGAGGCAGTTAAAATCCTACCTGCAAAAACACGTGGGAATGTGGCTGGAGCCGTGAATTGAACAAATGGAAAGGTTACATAATTACAGAAAGGAAGCGGCAGCAATGTTTATAGATCCCATTGCAAACCAAACAATGGCTTAAAGCTGTAGTTTTCTGTTTTTAAACAATAAAGTCTAATTTAACATGTGGCTGAGGGCATGTGTTTTTATTGTAAAATGCTTTAATGGAATCCACAGAGAATTGATTCAAGTTTGAGGAGCAGTTTAAATCCTACCCTGGATCTAACAGCTCCAGTCCAATGAGAGAGAGAGAGAAAATGAATCGGGGGCTGCCCCAGTCTCCACGCAGGTGGTTAACAGGGCTGTGTCACCAAGTGCTGCAAACGGTGGTGTTGCTATTTGACGAGGAGACACTGTCTTTTCTGGGTTTCACATGCGCGCACAACAATTCTAAACTCAACGATGAGTAGTAACACTTCCAAAAAGCATTCCTAATTTCTGTTGCCGACTTAACAAACTCACCGACTCTTAAGAGCTGATGAGCTACTCAACAAAAAAGATTGTGGCACCCACAGCTAATATCAAACCGTGCTACAAAAATTACGAATGGATTCTGGAAGTAGATAACGAGACTGCAGATCGGATTCAACAAGGGAAATGTAAAAAAAAAAAAAAAAAAAAAAAAAAAATCATTTTAGCCCCATTAAAATGTACAAATAAATAGTATTGCAACCTGGAACAGGTATTAATTGTCTTGAAATATTCTGTTTAGATTCTGCAGCTGCACAATATGCAGAAATGCTGTTATCTTCAATGGAAATGAAATCTCCCATACTACAGCGTTCTAAAGCAGATCGATATCTCTCTCTCTCTCTCTCTCTCTCTCTCTCTCTCTCTCTCTCTCTCTCTCTCTCTCTCTCTCTCTCTCTCTCTCTCTCTCTCTCTCTCTCTCTCTCTCTCTCACACACACACACACACACTCCCTAGCTTTCCCCAGTCGTGTTGACGTCATGTTCCTGTCACAGACAAAGACCAATCGGGCTATCGGCAGCTTTGATATAAAATGCTCAGTGAATACCTGACCTGTGGCAGGCATATCCCAAAAGCATTGGTTGGTGATCGTCTTCGAATTGCAAGGCAATTACAGTTGAGTTTAGGTATGCAAACAAACGTGTCATGTGACCGAGTCAGGTGATAAGAGCTTCAGTGACGTGTTGAAAGGGGTCCTGCAGTCATTTAAGTACACGTCGTGAATATAATCAACAAGAAATGCCAGAAGTAAACAAATAAAATAAAATAAAACCCGATTTAAACGCACCAGTAGACGATAACAAAAAAGTAAGTTTCATTTTGTGTTGAAGTTTGGTTGTTTGCAAAGGCGTGGCGGGCATCAACAACACCGATTCAAGGTTCGTTTAAACTGAGACCTGTGACTGAAGCCTGCCTGCTGCTATAGTATTATTATAGCGACATGCTTTTCAGCACGGTAAATGCTTCTTGTACAAGAACAGGTACGTAATGTACTCTCTGTGTATGTATGCCATTTATGCTTCTTCATTGTAGATTTGTTACATAACAAATATATTAAGATGTTTTCCGCATGGTATAAGAATTTCCTACTAGCACAGAGATGAGACCAAAATTATGATAACGCGGTCATATAGACGTAAGCTAAAACTAACTAGAATATAAATAATATAGATGAATTAATTGTTTTGTCACATAGTTTGAGCTGTGTCAGAATCTCACCTCGAGCACACTGCGCTGAGTGAGATCGAAACACCCTCCACACAGTATTAACGTGCGGTTATGGGCAGATTTAAGGATTTTATATTATTGTAATAAGGTCTTCACTTATGTATCTTTTAAAATGCATTCGCCTTGAAAATCAGCCTTTATATTTAACTTGTAGGTGAACTCAAATGGCAGAGCGAGCCCCTAGATCAGAGAAGGAGATTGCAAAGGGATTATTATTATTATTATTATTATTATTATTATTATTATTATTATTATTCAACTCGCCAACTTTCCTCCATCATTCTTCAAACCGGACTCCACGTGTTAGAGCAGCAGTCTGAATGGGCAGTGCCACGCACTTTCCATTACTGTACGCATTCATAATTCTCCCTTAAATGTATCATTGCTTATTGTATCCTGTTCAGATATTGTGTTGTGGTTGACCTGAGCAAGCCAAATGTCAGTTTATAGTGTGGAGTGGTGAGTAACCATTTAGTATAATCAAGCAAGATGTATTTAACGGTGCGATTAAGAGTGTGGGGGTGATTAATTAGACTCGTGTAAAATACGTTTAGGGATTTCTTATTTAAAAATAAATAAATAAATAAATAATAAATACAAGATTAGGAATTACTCAGCTAGTTTGGCAGTTTTTTTTTTTTTTTTGGTACTGATTAATATTAGGCAAAATAATTATAAACAACTGGATAGTGTTAGAAACACTATCGTAACTGTTACAACTGAAACAAATGTGTTGGAATAAGTTGCACAAAATAAATCTACAATGAATAATACATGGAATAGATAAGTGATGTAAACTTTTACAACAAGTAAAATCCTATGGTATTATAAACTTTAGCAACAGATTCTATGTCACTTCAGTAGTAAAGCCCTAGTATTGAGGCCAGGTTTTGTCAGCCCCTTGAATGGCTTTAGTAACACTGTATTTAAATATGTAAATACATTTATTTCAGCAGCTACTAAACATAGAATCCCGTGTGATACCACAGTGTGACGATGGAATCTGTCCAGATTAAAGAGGAGCTCCCTGAACTTGAACTGGTCCCCATTAGCGAGTTCATGGCTTCCCTCCCCATTAAACAGGAGCTCTGTGAGATGCAATATGACAGCAGCCAGCCAGAGGTCTCTGAGATTAAAGCTGAGCACAATGAATTGGAGATCCCCCAGACAGAAGAACCCCTTCCTGTTAAACAAGAAGAGGTGCTGGAAACTGTCCGTATTAAACAGGAGCCCCCTGAAGTAGAGTTTGACCACATGGAACCAGTGAAGGAAGAATCCGAGGACTTCAAACCAAACATCCCTGAGCTGGAGCCTGTACGCCTGCGGGAGTGTAGCGTGGTGCTGGAGAGAATCTGCGTGAGAGAGCAAGGCGCTGGAGAGGAAGGCTCTTCCAGCAGCACGCAAGGAGGTGGAAAGGAAGACAGGCATTCATATTCAAAACACAGTCTAGCAGGTGAGTGACTCCCAGTAGCTGTGACATTGTCATTCTAGATTGTGTGATATCCACAGTGTGTTTGAGACGGAGGGAGCATGTAGATTAGATTACTAGGTGCTTGTTTTTCCTGCACCACTCCAAGCAGTTCAAGATAGGACTCACTACTGATAAACTTAACATCTACATATAATGCTGCCATTGGGGCAGGAGGTATTATATCAAGGGGGAGAAAAACCAAAGTACTGTTATATTATTATAAATGTTCAGCGTAAAAGTATGGATATTATTGTAAAGGTGTGATGCAATGCTCTTGCATAGTGCTGCAAGTGTCTAATGTACTGTGATTGCATAGCTCTGCAACCAATCAAAAAGATGATTTACAAACACAGAAAGAGAGGGAGCAGTTCCAGTCTCCAAGCACATCACTGACAGCTGTTCTGATTAGATGTTGGTTTTTCTGATGCAGATTACATTCCAGTTCTGTGTATGCATCTGTACATACCCCAAGATAGATAACAAGTTACTAAATGCCATGATGAGAATGATATAATTGTAATCTAATTCTGATGAGAAAGATATTATTGTAGTGTATGCTAGGGGAAATAGACCTGCAATATTACAGGAGAACTTTGAAGTCAGATTTTGTTCCCAGAGCTCAGTTTCACCAGCATCAGTCTTTACTAACTTTGCTTTCACACATAAAGGCTTTAAGTTGACCTTTTGTGTAGCTAACGTGGTGTAACCCAGTGCAAGCCCCCATAGCTCCACCACCCAGCCACATGCCCTAAGCCTGCAAGCAGACTCTCTTACTTTCTTTCTTGTTCATATTTTCCAGGTTCCAGTCCAGCAGCTAAAGCGAGGGCGGGCAGAGGAGAATATCCTGACTGTGGGAAAGGTTTCACCCAGGTACATGTTAACACACACCAGAGAATTCACACAGCAGGGAAAATGTATCGGTGCACTCACTGTGGGACGAGTTTCAATCAGTCTACAAGACTTGAAAGACACCAGCGAACTCACACAGGAGAGAAACCGTATTGCTGCTCTAAATGTGGGAAGAGTTTCAGCCAATCGGCACACCTTGAGAGACACCAGCTAATTCACACAGGAGAGAAACCGTATCACTGCTGTGAATGTGGAAAGAGTTTCAGTCAGTCCGGAGATCTGAAAGCACACCAGCTAATTCACACAGGAGAGAAACCATATTGCTGCTCTGAATGTGGAAAGTGCTTCAGAAAGTTAGGAAACCTGAAAACACACCAGCTAATTCACACAGGAGAGAAACCGTATCACTGCTCTGACTGTGGGAAGAGTTTCTGTGATTCAGGGCACCTGAAAAAACACCAGCGAATTCACACAGGAGAGAAGCCGTATTACTGCTCGGACTGTGGGAACAGCTTCACTAGAAAAGACAGCCTAGAAAAACACCAGCGAATTCACACAGGAGAGAAACCGTATTGCTGCTCTGACTGTGGGAAGAATTTCAGTAGAAAATACAGCCTGAAAATACACCAGCGAATTCACACGTGATAGAAACCGTATCACTGATCTGACTGGGAGAGTTTCTGCATTAAACACACCAGTGAATTCAGAGAGGAGAGAAACCTTAAAGACAAAGTTCAATTGGACTTTTCACTCATTAGGGAAAAAATGTTAACCTTGCATTATGAATCCTTGCAGGGCTCTAAATTGAAACCTAAAAGAGCAAGGCCAAAATGGCCTTTGGTTCAATCAATTTGTAGAGGCACCACGGCCACTAAACTTAAGTCAAGGCCAAATTTCAAGTATCGTTTTATAAAGTATCACATTATAAAATATCACATTACAAAATATCAATACAGATAAGAGCAGTTATGAAAGTACAATAAGATAACATTTAAGAGCAAAATAAAGAATGCAGTAAAGTATAAGTAAGAGCGAGTTTGACTAGGAGCAGTTAAAACTTATAGTAAATAAGTCTTACACACGCCTGGGTGTTGCGAGGCACGAGGCAATAGGCTGAGTGTCGCTTATTGTGCTTATAAAACTACTGTTTTATAAAAATAAAATAACATTTCAGCTTTAAATTAAGCTGTATATAATGTATCATTCAGGCAGTGCGTAATAGATCCTATATGTAGTCTCTAGAAGCTACAAATTAGCTATGTTTTTCATTATTCTTTTTAGATATTCAAGTTTTTAAGCTTTGTTTGAAAAACTAAAAATGGAACTGCTTATTTACTGTTTTATATACTTCGGCGCCTCCCCAAGACACAGCTGTTCAGACAGCATCTGTAAACCTCACAACTCTCGACTGGACTATATGGCACCCAACTTAACAGCTGCACACTTTACTGTATTCTACTACTGCTCTTAATCAATGGAACAACTGTAATTTACCCTGGATAAGGGTGTCTGCTAATAAAATAATTTAAAATCACTGTTTCACCTTGCACACTCTGCACATTTATTTTGAATTCCTTCAAACGCGCTGCCTGCAGCTGTTCTCAACATTAGTTTAACCCATGACTTCTTCAGAACCTCCCAGACGGTCAGTGAGGCAGGCATGCAGAATATCACATCGGTCAACCTGAACAAAACTGTTCACTGCATTATAATACACACTGGTATCTACAATTACTGTAACGTGTTTGACCTTTTACACCATATTCTTGAAAATTAGAACCTCGGGTTTTTGTTTTTTTTGTTTGTTTTTTGTCATACGGTGTCCCTTCGCTGTTAAGATCCAACACACCGATCTGCCCCCTGATTTTAGATTCTGCAGTGCTGCACTACAGAACCTATCGCCGTGCCCAAAGAGACAGAGATTTTGAGATTGTAAAGAAAATAAATCCACGAAATTGCCCCTAGCCTTGCGTCGACCCAGGGGACTTTTTTGACCTGAAAAAAGAAACAAGGACCAGGGGTCACAAATGGAGATTAGATAAAGAACAGAAAATAGGAGGCACTTTTTTACACAGAGAATTGTGAGGGTCTGGAAACAACTCCCCAGTAATGTTGTTGAAGCTGACACCCTGGGATCCTTCAAGTAGCTGCTTGATGAGATTCTGGGATCAATAAGCTACTAACAACCAAACAAGCAAGATGGGCTGAATGGTCTCCTCTCGTTTGTAAACTTCCTTACATTCTTAAGACAGTTGTTACTGTACGGTTATGTGATGTTTTTCAGCCAATCACAGCGTTTAATTTATCCAAACCATTTTATTATTGTACTTCTATTAGAATATATAATAAATTGCTTCTCACTACGATACACAGATCGTGTGTATGCGCTATTCTAGTGACACTTAACAGCACTAGTGGTACCGCTAATGAAAAATGCACGACTTTTTTCTTTTTTTTTTTTTTGATACGCACTGAAAATTCTGCAAGTCGATGCAATGTTTGTTTGTTTTTTTCAGCGATCGCGAGGGACTATTTAATAGCACATCTTCTCCTCAGTTTAGCATAAACTAAAGTCAGAAATCTCGTTCCCGCGTGTAACATACTGTGACGTGCACGGGGGCGCTATGCAAATTAGTTACAGAGCGCACAGGATCATGGATAACTGTTAACTGGAATAAAAGGGGTATTAAACATTGAGAGGGGGAGCTGTTATAAATGTGGGGAGGGACTGAGGTGGTGTATGCTCAAACATGGGGGACTTGGGGGACGCGTCTTTGTAGTGACCCCCTCTGCTTTTACTGTGTTCAGCAGATAGCCTTTGGGCTCTGTGTTAGTAAAGTGCGTGACCTTGCAATGAGTGTGTCTGTTTGTTCTTCTCTCTATTGCCAAATCATCATAGTGTGATTGCTTCCAGGGAGTCCTTGTAAGGGCTGTCCATTAACCCTGTTTTGTTACATTGATGTTATCATTGGGATGAAAAAAAATAAGTAATCCAGCGTTGAGCAGGAGCAGATAGAAGACGGAGAGGGACCAGTGGCTGTGATACGACCCCGAGCCGTCACAGAACCGGTGGGATGGCGGACTGGAGGATCAAGGCTGGTGCCTTGCCTGCGGGGAGTTCGGGCACCAAGTGGCGTGCTGCCCCGTCCAGGAGGAAGGGGACCTACTGCCTGCCCAAAAACGAAAGCGGAGGAGGGGCGGCTGTTCGTGGAGGTTAACGAGGGATCCTGGACCATCTCCAGTGTGTGAGATGGAAGACCCGCCGCCCGAGAGAGCACCTCCGCTATCTGCCTTGTTAAGAGAGCCACCACTGGAACCGCCAGTCCTTTTAAGGGCTCCTGCAAGGGGTGCGAGCAAGGGGCAGGAGCAGAGAGAACTGCTGCCGAAGAGCCCAGATCTGCCGTCGCCTGAGGAAGAACCCCTGTTGCCTGCGAGGGAGCCCCTGATACTGGGGTGCCGAGAGTCACTCAGGCCAGAGGAGGAAAGCAGACTGCTTTCCGCACAGCACGGCCAGCCGGCCCACCCACCAAAGCCCTTAGAGGGAAAACCGGACATGCGGGGAGGGGGTCTGTGTTTCAGGGGTGGAGGTTGCCAATCACAGTCGTATGCTGCATGGGGCCCTGTGAACTTTTTGGGGGCAAAAAGGCTAAGGTGGGGGTAATGTAGCGATCCGTGTATTATGTTTGCGTACTGTATTCCCTCTTGTTTCCACTGTGTGTTTTTAATACTGCTGTATTGTGTTCCCCCCCTCTTTATCACCTGTTGTTCGCTCTGTCCCTGTGGCTGTGCGAGCTATCCTGCATGCATGTGTGCTCTGGCCCCTGTCATTGGCTGTTGGTTGTGTGTGCCCATTGGTCCTAGTGTGCGGCTGGGGACCAATAGGATAGCTGTTCGTTCCGACACTCGATTAGCATAAAGGGGCGGAGCTAAGTTATAAAAGTGTTGGATGCTCATGGTGGTCGTTCCAGGGCAAGCAGCAAGAGCAATGGTCTGTGTAGGGTGCTAAGAGATATCCTAAATAAAGCTTTGAACCTAAAAGCAGCATGTCTCCTTCTGTTCTGCCTATTGCGTGAAACGCTACAATACAAAATGCTCTGGGTGAACTGAAAAAAATGTTTTCTTATGAAATGGACAACTAATGATAATAAACAAAAGTGAAAATCAAGTGATAACGGCATAGCGTGACCCTCGGGGGACTTCTAAGGCTATGCAGGACGACTTAGAAATGCTAAATTAAAAATCATAGTAAAGAACATAATGATCTTGAATTAATGCTGATATTAATGTGTATATTAATAAACAAAGGGCGAGTTTTTATTCTGTATCCTGTTCAGAATGTTACATACAGAGCAGGGAGTTTTGTACTTGATCCACTGCTGGCAAGTATCTGTGCCGTTTCTACTTATTTGTTTATTTAGCAGACGCCTTTATACAAGGCAACTTACAGAGACTAGGGTGTGTGAACTATGCATCAGCTGAAGTCACTTACAACTACATCTCATCCGAAAGACGGAGCACAAGGAGGTTAAGTGACTTGCTCAGGGTCACACAATGAGTCAGTGGCTGAGGTGGGATTTGAACTGGGGACCTGCTGGTTACAAGCCCTTTTTTTTAACCACTGGACAACACAGCCTCCTAAATATCAATCAAGATTCATCTTGAAACAGGCCAGTACAATGTCAAGTACTTTAAACAAGATTACATATTTACACTTCAACAAACGGAAATTGAACATATATATATATATATATATATATATATATATATATATATATATATATATATATATATATATATATGAATTTGTGTTTATAAACTTTGTTCAAGTATGTTATAAGAAAATATGTGTAATCTGAATTATAATGAGACATTTTAAGATAAAGAAATCATAATACATACTAGAAATTACTGCTGAATGATAGCACCGTGCAGTAAAGACATTTTATAATAATAATAATAATAATAATAATAATTTTAAAAGATTGTTTATAGAAAAAAGAATATATAAAGCTTAAGTTGTAATGCAGATACAAAGAATTGGTGCATCTTCCAAAATACAAAACACGAAAACCGCGAGTTTGTAATCTGATTGTATGCCCTTACGAGAGTTTAAGTTTTGCGTACAATACACGCGTTACACTGCCACCAGCTGCGTCTGTCGCTGCAGAATGCACCCCTGTCATGTCACCGAGTCAGCTGATAACAGCTTAGTGACGTTTAAAAGAGGAACCTGTTGGCAATTAATAAGACCCAGCGCCATTTATAAAGCCGTATAAAGAAAGAACAGCAAAACAAGAGTTAATAAAAACGCGACTAAGGCATTCGGAGTCTTTATTATTATTATTATTATTATTATTATTATTATTATTAGTAGTAGTAGTAGTAGTAGTAGTAGTAGTAGTAGTAGTAGTAGTAGTATTTAAATGCTAGTGCACATCCGTTTGCAAGGCGTGGACGATAAACAAGTAAGTTCCTTTTTTATTTATCTTTTAATTATTATTAAAATGTAGTTTGCGACACACGGATGTGGCTGGACACAGATTTGTTTGCAAAATGAACAAAAACAAGACCGATTCAATTTCAATTTAAAAAAGGCCAACAATATGCTTGGATATATTGTGAGAAGTGTTGAATTTAAATCAAGGGAAGTAATGTTAAAACTTTACAATGCATTAGTAAGACCTCACCTAGAATATTGTGTTCAGTTCTGGTCACCTCGTTTCAAAAAGGATATTGCTGCTCTAGAAAGAGTGCAAAGAAGAGCAACCAGAATTATCCCGGGTTTAAAAGGCATGGAGTATGCAGACAGGCTAAAAGAATTGAATCTATTCAGTCTTGAACAAAGAAGACTATGCGGCGATCTGATTCAAACATTCAGAATCCTAAAAGGTATAGACAATGTCAACCCGGGGGACTTCTTTGACCTGAAAAAAGAAACAAGGACCAGGGGTCACAAATGGAGATTAGATAAAGGGGCATTCAGAACAGAAAATAGGAGGCACTTTTTTACACAGAGAATTGTGAGGGTCTGGAACCAACTCCCCAGTAATGTTGTTGAAGCTGACACCCTGGGATCCTTCAAGAAGCTGCTTGATGAGATTCTGGGATCAATAAGCTACTAACAACCAAACGAGCAAGATGGGCTGAATGAGGCCTCCTCTCGTTTTTAAACTTTCTTATGTTCTTATGGGACTTCTGGGGTGCTACACTGAACTTTCCTATAATTAGGTGTGTGTGCGTGCGTCACCCTGCGTGAGTCTGCGAGTGGAAGCGCGTTTAGTGTCTAGGCAGCGCTGGCGTGCTGCCTAGGATGTCACGTGTACAGTGCAGGGGTCTGTGTTGGCTGCACTGGATTTGTGTTTGGTCCCGCCAGTCAGCTGCTTGTGCGGGACCGAGGGTCTGAGCGATTGGTCCGTGTGTATGTAAATGTGTCGCTGTGAGTGTGTGAGCCAATAGGGTTCAGGGGGGCGGGGGATGTCACTATTTACCACCTGCATGTTGTACTTAAGGTGATTTTTCGTGTAACAATGTTTCTTTCAATACGGTAAACGATACAGTTTAGTGACTGCCTTCTTAGAATGAAGGAACTGCACCCGGATTCGCCAGATCTTATTTTATGTTAAACTTTATCAGAATAATTTGATTTGCCTTGTTGTACGTGTTTAAAACATTTTTTTTAAAATATGTTAATTAATGTATCTGTTTATGCCAGTCTCGTTTATATCCGTGTCAATTCATATGGTATATCAAAGTGGGCCTCAAATATGTTGTAATGTTTCTAAAAATCTTAATAGTCTGAGAAAGGACATGAAATACTAAATAAGGGATGTCAATACTATTGTAATGAACAAATACTTGAAATTGCTTTTGTTTTCTTTTACACAGATTGTTAGTTAAACTAGAAATTATAATTGGTGGTTAATGTTAACGAAATGCTTGTATTTAACACATGTTCTTGAATGATCTTGTATTGTGTACAGGCGCACTCCACTTATAACGGATCCTGTTAGATCGGAGTTCTGTTTGCATTGTATTGAGAGACATGACCCCGCCAAACAACATGACTTGTTTAACGTATATACCGTTTAATACGTACAGTTTTCCTGTTCCACAGGCAGATATTTTGCGCAAATAAGGTACACCGGGGACAGTAAATGACAGTCATGGCAGCATTTGTGACGTCAGGCAGGGAAACAGTTGCTGTTTATTTGTATTATTCTATGTTTTTGTTGGCACAGCCGTTGTACAGTTTAAATATAAAATTTTTTTATTACATTTAGCGAAAATCAACATTCATAAAAGGGTACTGCTTATTATACTGTACGGCCCACAGGGCGTGTTTTGTGTCGGTCCCTTGAATAGCCTTAGTAGCACTGAATTACATTTATTTTATTTTTTATTTAGCAGCTACTAAACAGAATCCCATGTGCTGCCATGGACAGTGTGAAGATGGAATCTGTCCAGATTAAAGAGGAGCTCCTTGAATCTAAACTTGTCCCCATTAAAATGGAGTTCTCTGGCCTGGCTTCCCTCCCCATTAAACAGGAGATATGTGACTGCTGTCACCTACAGGTCTCTGAGATTAAAGCTGAGCACAATGAATTGGAGACAAAAGAACACCTTTGTGTTAAAGAAGAGGTGATGGACGTTGTCCGTATTAAACAGGAGCCCCTTGAAGTAGAGTTTGGCCACATGGAACCAGTGAAGGAAGAATCCGAGGACTTCAAACCAAACATCCCTGAGCTGGAGCCTGTATGCCTGCGGGAGTGTAGTGTGGTGCTGGAGAGAATCTGCGTGAGAGAGCAAGGCGCTGGAGAGGAAGACTCTCCCAACAGCATGCAAGGAGGTGGAAAGGAAGACAGGCATTCATATTCAAAACACAGTCTAGCAGGTGAGTGACTCCCAGTAGCTGTGACATTGTCGTTCTAGATTGTGTGATATCCACAGTGTGGTTGAGAGGGGAGGGAGCATGTAGGTTAGATTACTAGGTGCTTGTTTGTCCTGCACCTCTCCAAGCAGTTCAAGATAGGACTCACTACTGATAAACTTAACATCTACATATAATGTTGCCATTGGGGCGTATACCCCAGTGTGTAACCTAGTGCAAGCCCCCACAGCTGAAATTCACATGCTTTAGTCCACTCCACCACCCAGCCACATGCCCTAAGCCTACAAGCAGCCCCTCTTACTTTCTTTCCTGTTCATATTTTCCAGGTTCCAGCCCAGCAGCTAAAGCGAGGGCGGGCGGTGGAGAATATCCTAACTGTGAGAAAGGTTTTGCCCAGTTAGAGCATTTTAAAAAGCACAAGAAAGTTCATAAAGGTGGTAAATCGTGTCGCTGCTCTCAGTGTGGGAAGAGTTTAAGTAATGCAAGACACCTGAAAATACACCAGCGAATTCACACTGGACAGAAACCATATAGCTGCTCTGACTGTGGGAAGAGTTTCTATAGAAAAGACAACCTGAAAAAACACCAGCGAATTCACACAGACCAGGACCTGTATTGCTCTGACTGTGGTGTAAGTTTCAGTAGAAAAGCCAGTCTGAAAAAACACCAGAGATTTCACACAGGAGAGAAACCGTATCGCTGCTCTGACTGTGGGAAGAGTTTCAATCGGTCAGAACACCTTGAAAAACACAGACGAATTCACACAGGAGAGAAGCCGTATCACTGCTCTGACTGTGGGAAGAATTTCAGTCGGTCAGCACACCTTCAAAGACACCGGCGAATTCACACAGGAGAGAAACCGTATCACTGCTCTGACTGTGGGAAGAGTTTCAGTCAGTCCGGAGATCTGAAAACACACCAGCGAATTCACACTGGAGAGAAACCGTATCACTGCTCTGAATGTGGGAAGAATTTTAGACAATCTGGAGACCTGACAGCACACAAGCGAATTCACACGGGAGAGAGACCGTACCACTGCTCTGTATGTGGGAAGAGTTTCAGTCATTCAGGACACCTGAAAAAACACCAGCGAACTCACTCCAGATAGAAACCGTATTACTGCTCTGATTATGGGAGAGTTTCTGTGTTAAACACACCAGCGAATTCAGAGAGGATAGAAACCTTAAAGACCATGTTCAATGGCACTTTTCACTCATTAGGAAAACATTTTTAACCTTGCATTATGAATCCTTGTAATATTTGTTTTTGGGTATCACTCCTAAGAGCATACATTGTAAATGGTAAAAATTCACTTCAATTGCTTGCACCCTGATTGTCAGAAAGTGGGCAGTGACATGGACACATCACAAGAGGCTTCTCTGCTGCTGTCAGTGCAGTCAGAGTGGGAATGTGCAGAAAGGAAACCCATCTGCAACTATCAGGAGCAATCCATAACTCGTGTGGTGAATGAGTTTCAGGGTTTAGGATTTAAACTTAATTTGAAAATAAATAAATTGATGGAAACGAGTATCCTAACCTCGGTATGTAGCATCCCTGAGACCAGACTGCACCGTCCTGATTTGTCTTGTAAATTCATCATGGTTCTAGAATGAATGAAAAACTTTACTGTCCTATAACTGTATTATGACATGAATGACTGAATATTGCGCGACCGTGTAGTTTTGCATTGTGCATTGTCCAGGCTTTTATTTGTGCCTGCTTTTGTAAACTGACCCAAATAATACCAGTGTAGCAAGCATGTGTATGGATCTTCACGGAGGATTGGTATGATTTCAGTTAACGCAGCTGCGTTGTGTGAGGTTCAAGCTTCAGAATGTTAGCAATCTCATACTCTGCGTTGTAGTTCCCACTGTGGAGAACTGGAAAACATGGACCTGGGAATACTTGGATCTGAGTGGACTAAAGGACTGAACCTATACTGAGGTGCTCCCCTTTCTCGTGCCCGCCAGTGTGCAGTTGCTTGTTTTGCAGAAATCCAGTTCGGGCTTTTTTGTCGACTGCTTCCAAAGCATAAACAATTGTGATTGAAAGAAGTTAGCGGCTGCTGACAGAAAGAAATGGCTCAGAAGAATTGATTTTTTTGCTGTCTATTTAGCTGTACTATAGTAATAATGCTAAATTTAAAGAGTAAGTAGCGGGGTTCCGAAACGTTTCACGTCCCCACGTGTTGCTACAACTGTTTAAATAACATACCTGGTATTTTTCTTTTCATTGCTACAGCCTGACAACTTTTTGCACTTATAACTTTAAAGTATTTTCACAATGGCTGCTCTAATACACTGATAGTGTAAGGATTATTGCCTACATTGTCAAACAGGTAACACAGCAAGAATGATCCATGATGTGGTACGGAACAGAAAAGCCAGAGCACTTAAGTGGGGATGCCTGGGTCAGTAGATTGCTTGTGTTTAATATTGAGAGCAGCGGGGATGCCTGGGTCAGTAGAATGCTTGTGTTTAAGATTGAGAGCAGTGGGGATGCCTGGGTCAGTAGAATGCTTGTGTTTAATATTGAGAGCAGCGGGGATGCCTGGGTCAGTAGAATGCTTGTGTTTAATATTGAGAGCAGTGGGGATGCCTGGGTCAGTAGAATGCTTGTGTTTAATATTGAGAGCAGCGGGGATGCCTGGGTCAGTAGAATGCTTGTGTTTAATATTGAGAGCAGTGGGGATGCCTGGGTCAGTAGAATGCTTGTGTTTAATATTGAGAGCAGTGGGGATGCCTGGGTCATTAGAATGCTTGGCTGTCCTTTTGATCTTTATGAATTTTGCTTTTGTGGATTCTTTTGCTATGCCTGTTTTATTCTCTTTTAGACAGAAAAAAATGTGTTTGTGGCTTTTAGTGTGTGTTTCTTACTGTTATAAAATTGTCAAAACTAATTAATAAAAAAATATTTGTGTACCATAACATTAAGACTTTGTACTTTCACTGGGACCCCCAACATTTCCATTGTTTTAGTTGAGAGTCCTGGACCGTCAATGGGAAAGCATTTTGGAGAGCCCTGCTTTAACACTGGGACATGTTAACTGATAGTCTGAGCTTTCTTCAGTGAGCTTTGATAACCAGCAGTGAGATTAACATGGTGTGAGCTAACTGTGCTTAACAAGGCTTGCAGGGAAGACTGACCCCCTTACTGAGAGAGAATGGGTGAGAATTATTTCAGTTTTTCTCAATCTCTAAAGCACTGATGCTATTAGCACAATTCAGTACAGTACAAACACCACAGTTGCACAATTTGCAAAACATCAAATACAATTGCAAAATGAATAGGTCAAATGTTTTCATACATCTTGCAAAACCTGATATTTACAGCAATGTAGGGTCATACCGGCAGCAGTGTGGAGTAGTGGTTAGGGCTCTGGACTCTTGATCGGAGGGTCGTGGGTTCAATCCCAGGTGTGGGACACTGCTGCTGTACCCTTGAGCAAGGTACTTTACCTAGATTGCTCCAATAAAAACCCAACTGTATAAATGGGCATCTGCTAAGAAATAAATAAATAATAATAATACCGTTTTAACTCTTCAACCAAAATAAAGTACAACTTTCAATTGGAACACGATCATGCAATTCAAAGGCTCAAAAAAACAGTATACACAAAACATGTCGTTTTTTTTTCATTTCATGGGCAATACATTTAGTAATTAATTTATAATTTAAAATATATAATAATAATAATAAACTTGCAAGATCAATGTTTGGTATTACAATAATATTTGCATTCTGCCTCACATAAGTTGCTCAGCTGTGTCACATAATCAGCAGATGTTCTCCTTAGCAAGGCACCTGCGGAAGAATCGTCTGGCGTGATGGATCCACGCTTGGCAGGCATCTGCCCCAATGTCGGACTGACCAAGTCCATTCCTTCAGGAAGTGTGCCCTGCTCAGGGGGATTGTAGTCCTAACCCTTCCACCTCCGAGAGGAGAAAAACTCATCGATTGGCTTGAGAAAGAGGGACAGATATGTGTGACACTCACATATGAAACAGCATTAAAGTGATTGAATTGCATCAAGTGACTCATGCAGATGGTATAGCATTTTACACTGTGTGAGAAACGTGTTAGTCGTTGTGCAAATGAGGAGTCCGTTTCTGTTTTTGTGTTCACTGTTTTGAGAATTGTGCTCGTTGTTTCAGGAATTTTGCGTTAGCAATTGAGAAAAACGAATGATTTGGTTGCACTGGTCTAATCTCACACACAGAGCCAGAAAGGACCCCCTGTGTTGTGGTGTATTGGTGGTTTCTGTTGCTCTGTGTCTATAAATCTAGCTTTTTTTTAGCTTGTGTGACAACGTGACTCTTCAACTAGCCCCACCTCCTCTACATTTATACAGACAGAGAGGAGAAGTAGACAGGCTAGTTGAAAGGGGACACTGTCACATGAATGGAATGAGGGAGGCTGTTCAGTCCTGGCACCTAGGATTCTGCAGGCAAGCTCAAAGCAAGACAGAGAACAATGAGGATAACACTGTACTGGAACAACAGAACCCAAAAGCACTGGACACTTTATAAGGACCAAAACCTAATATCGGGTTGGACCATGGGTGTCACCACCACAGGGGCCATGCCCCCCCCCCCCCCCCTGCACTTTTCCTACTGGTGGGGGGGGGGGGCAGTGTATGGTTTGCCCCCCCCCCCCTACTGTTACCATGCTTATTTTTTTAAATGTCCTCCTTACATGCAATTTGTGTGTATCAGTGTGAGTTCAGTGAATGCTGTATATACAGTAACATGTAGGAATACATTGCGTGCAGATTTGTGATTGCTCCTGTCGTACCTCAGCAGCAGAAGCAATATGAGTCTCAGGGGGAAGTCAGATGCTTTACACTGACCTCTTAAGGAATGTTACTAGAGGTAAGAGCTACCCTTGTGATTTGCAACTTTATGCACAGATCCATTCGTCCAGCATTGTTGCCCTCCCACTTTTTTCCTTGATGGCACCTCTGGCACACAATGCACATACTTAAGTGCAGAGAGGTAGGCTGAGGGCTGTGATGACGAATGCGATATTCAAGTTCATCCCAGATCTGCTCAATTGGATTGAGATCCAGGGATTGTGGGGGCCATGGAAGATGCCTGAAGTCTCTGTTGTGCTCTTCAGACAATGTGTGGATGGGTGCATTACTATCTGGAAAATAGCCCTCAAGGTACAACTGCAGCATTATTGTCTTGCTAAATTAAATATAGGAGCATTGTAGTGCTTTTCTTATCAGATCTAAGTACATATTTATATACCAACAGACAAAATCTCACTGCAAATGAACATTTAATCAAAACCTTTTATTAACATTCATTATTTAAATGTCGGCATAGGTCTGTATGAATAGGCTTGTTTCAATATCCTGTATATCTGTCATAAAAAAAAACAACAGTAACAATAACATTTCATTTGAACCAATTAATAAACTTGTTTACAAAATACTATCAAACACATTTTTTTTTTGTTGTTGTTTTTAAAAGTATGTGTAATACTGCATTCTATTATATAAGTGTCCATTATTTAAAAATAAATGTACATTCCATAACTAAGAAATAAAATTCTGCATTGGAATGATTGAGTGCATCTAAAAAAACAAAAACTCCCTAATGCTTCAGCATCAGTAAGACCGTATTGTCAGTGGTAACACCAATAGCTCGCACGCAATACCAACTTGAACCAGCAGATGGCATGTTTTTACTTAGATCTCTTTTTGGCCAAGCTTACTAACTATTCACGCAAAGTTTGCTTCTGAAAAGACTTCTCAAAGCGGATTTTTTTTTTCTTCTCCGAAGTGCGGCTGGGAAGCATATTACCGTTGCACTATGCCCTTTAGCCACTTTGGTGAAACTTTGCGGGCTGTTTCCCCACCTCACCCCCTTCACGATGGCCTCGGGGAGTCTTTTCAGAAGCTTAAATAGTCATTTCCCCCCTGTTCCCTTAACTTGTTTTATTATGAGACATCCAATCATTTCCAATGGTTCTAATTGCAATTTCTCAAATATTGTGTTCTTTATGTCTGCACATCTGTGTTGGGGAGCTTTAATGTGAGTTCAGGAGCTGTTCTTCAGTTCTAGTTGCCTGCCATAAACATCTGTAACACAGACTAGAGCAACCAAAGCGCCTTTATATTAGTAAGCATCTAGAGCACTTCTATGTACTGCCAGCAAAACAAAAGGACTTGGTCCAAAGTGGCAGACCCTAGATGGCACTGGCTCTTACTTCTGTAAAGACACTTAAGCTGATCTAGCCTGCGTTACATATATATATGGCAGGCATCAAGACCCAAAGCCTCAGATGACAGCACTGTCACACAGTGTTTGAGTGAGAGGAATAAGCAGGAGGATTGCAGGCACCACAGAAAGGTAAAGGGACAGTGAAAATACTGCTTTTTCTTTAAGAAAATGTAAAAGAGACATGATCTCTTTCAGGTACAATCCCCTTCGCGGTGGGGTGGAGTGTACTGAAATTCAACAACAAGCTGGCAAATGCATTTGTTACAAGTATAAAAAAAACATTCTGTGAACTTTATACCCACACAGACAGAACATATATTTTCAAGCGCTTATCTCTGTATAGTATACATGGGTCAAGCACAGGGAGGCTAAATAATATGGGGCTGCTTGTGCTGTAAATTTTACACTGCGATATAAAATGTGACCAGTAGGGGGTGCAGCCTGTGTGACAGGCAGTGTTGTGTGATTCCCTCACACCAGCAGCCTGTGCTGCAATTGTAATTACAGTCAAGTTCATCACCTAACTCTGTCAAAGGCAGGTTTGAGTGCAGTAACTGCTTGGCTGTCACCAGTACAGCACTGTGAGCATTAATTCTGCCATTCCTATAATTTAGTCCACAAGTCACCCTGTATACTTACTGCTGCACAGAACACATATTGAACCTACGCAATATCTAAATATATTATAGCATGTGGGGGGGGGGGGGGGGGGGGGGGGGGGGGGGGGGGGAATGAATCATATGTTTTCCAAAGATATAATTAAAATATATATTCTTTCTGAATGGGTAGTTTTTGTATTTTAAAAAAAGCTACTAACAAATTCTATCTATATAAGTGCAAAATATATTTGTGTTTATACAGTGCGTCGAAAGACACATTTATTAAAGGGCTGATTGTGGGAGTTTCAATTGCCTCTTTTCTTTTTCACTCACACATATTCACACACCTGTTCGCTTTCCATTCGTAACCCTGCTTACTCCATATGAATCAATAGAACACATGGGCTTCCTTTCTTAATAAACATCTGGGTATCCCTGAACATATCACGGAAGAATTCAAGCAAACTATCAACTATATTTTGGAGATTAGTTATTTTTAGACTTCAAAGGCTTTGTTCCAAGTTCAATGATAAGAATCATAGAGTATGGATATGACCAAAAATTTTGCAGCACCGTACAGAATTAACTAATTTTGCTTCATATATATTTCTATTATTATTATTTCTTTAATGATATGTCTAAAATTCAAGGTGATGCAAATCTTCCTAATAGCTGAAGGTGTAGTAGCGGCACAAATCCACCAGATGGCGCTCTCACGATGCTCACAATTTCACAGTTTTTTTTTTCATTTCAATGATCCCATCGGCCACTCTTCAATAAATGCAAAGATCTTTCTCGAGCAACCTGTCCTGCAAGTACAGTGGTTGTTCCCTGAAATTTTATCCATGTTTCAACTTGTGGAGGGTTGTGGGATAGCCAACTGGCTGGAGGTCCTCCACTGGCGGTCAAAGGTTGATTAGGATCATAGTTCCATAGTGGGTAAAAAAAAAATCGAATTTGTCGCCTCACTCCTTTTCTAGTCATTTCATTTGACATTTCATTTCCATTAAAGGGTGCTTTATACCATCTCCATTTCCCTAGTATTAGATTTCTTGTTTATTATCCTATTGTGTGTTTTGCACGAGCCTCTATTGTTGTTTAACTGAGATCATTATTTGCTTTGTTTACTCCCCATGGATAGCCTTCAGTAACCTTTTCAGAAGCAGTTTCTGATGGAATAGTTGGTAAGCCTGGACCAAAAAAGCAACAGAGAAGCATACAGGCCACACACAACAGGACAGCAAGCAGGTGGGAAACCAAATAGTACAAAAATGTACAAGGATCACTTTCAAGAAAAATCCCATCATTCTTTATATAAAAAGCAAAGCTGATAGAATTTGTTCTAAGAAGTAAAGATAATCCCAGCTGTTGTTATCGTCGACAGGATTCATCTGTTGGAAGAAAAAGAGACTTTTATACATTGCAGTGCACCGAGCACAGCAGCATTGCAATCATAAACCAATGTCCTAATTGTACATTCATCTGAGAATCTTAGAAATTAAAGCCATGATCGATCGCTGCGCGTCCAAAGCACAGACGGGATTTTAAACAGTTTGAACTTTTCTGATTAAAAAAGTCAGACCAAGGAGTTCTTAAAGAACCACACGAAAGAGAATGATTACTTACAGAAACAAAGAAAGACTGTAGCATAAAGTCACAGAATCTAATTAGCTGACTGAAGAGCAGCAAAGATATTTAAAAATGAGAGACACAAATCGATGTAAGTGTAAAAGAGACAGCGTCAGTATGTTTGTGCTCATAAAACATGCTTGAACACAACGTCAGTGTGACTGAGTTGTCACTGTTCTTGCTACCGAAGACTAGCATTTAGGGGTGTGGAGGAATTCGTATTTTCTGAGTAATTACCTTTAAGAAGTATTTAAGTGGCAGGTACTAAATAAATCAAAGCACACACTTATTTATTAATGTATTGATTTCAAAACAAGAAAAACTGCCCTTCCCTCACCTTTACAGTTCAGTAGCCATGATTGACAATAAACTTCCTCATAGAGTGTTTTAAAAGCTGATTGGAAGTGAATTTTCCTCTGCTCTGGGGAGCTGACACGGAAAAATATATGTTGAAAAACTAGCAGATGCAACAGATTCGTCACGCAAACATGACCTGCCGTTAACCTTTTGATATACCGCTGTGGAAACTGCCTGAGTTTAACCAGAGATAACGCCTTGCTCAGGCCTGCAATCCCACAATGCACTGCAGAGATGATGCGTTGCTAAGGAAACTAAGGAAAGTGAAAAAAAACGACGACCTCATATTAAAAGGCTAAAAAGAATGACAAATAATCGCTTATAAAGTAGAAATGCATTGTAGTCAGTTTGATCCTGACAGTTTCTGTATTAATAACACTATCAGATATTGATTGATACGTAAACAAGGGAAACCGAGGAACCACATTGTTTTGTGTTGAGTAATTAAACACATTGTATTGCATCTAATTATACCGAACAACTTTCTTAAAGGCAATTACTCAGAAAATATGTGTTTCAACACCCCGTTACTAGCAATTGCCTGTATTTTCAGATCCATTGAGAGCCTTGAATGGGACAGCCCACTTCTAAATCAAAAGGGGGGCGCCTTGTGCTCCCTGCTTGCGAGGGGTGACTCACCTACAAGGAGTGGTTTAGCCCGACCGGTGGGTGACCCCGGAATGACCCTGTGGGTGAACATGACCGTCTCCTCCTCTTCCTCTTCCTCGGCTGCGGGCGGGCCAGGGGGCGGGGCCTCGGGCTCGTCGTCCAATCCCAGCTCGGCCAGCAGAGAGCTCTCCGAAGGGTACTCGAACATGGTCTCCAGCCGGGAGTCGCTGAATGAGATGCGCAGCTGACGAGAGAAGAGATCAGATCAAGTCAAAAAGAGAGGCCTGTGTGTTTAATGATGTATTACCCAAAAGGATTGCAAACCCAGACTTCCACCTTCATCCCTCTTATTAGAACCAAGTACACACTCTGCCACTTTATTAGGACCAGTCTGTCTACCCGATGTGATTTGGCTGGAGGTGGGCGTGTTCTCCTGGTATACTCTGGGTTCCTTGATTACCCTGGAAGCCCGACTGAAAAGTACTTGAGCATCAGATCAAGACTACCTTACAATGCTGACCTCTGATGGCGATGGTGCTTTCATGACAATAACGCATCCCTCCACCAGGGCAGGACTGTGAATGTTTGAAGAACTTGACTTCTGCCTACCTCTCTGCACCTAATGTGTGAAATATTACCGGCTGAACGGACCCCTCGAGACACCAACACCTTGTGCAGTCTATACCACGTGGTGTAAGGGCTGTGATCTGGGCAAACGCTGGTCCCCTTCCCCCTACACTTTCTCTCTCTGAAGCAGCAAAAACCAGCGAGGAACTGCATTCGCTCCTCGACACAACACACCAGCATTTCACTGTTCAACAGCAACCAGCTTAATTGTTTGTTTTTTTGTAACTGTCCCCTTAACTTCTATGCTGTTTGCAATAATTCTGAGTGCTTCTCATTGCATGTGTTTGAAGTCTGCTTGTAGGTGCTTTCACTAGAGATTCAGGAGCTGCTCTTCAGTTCTGGTTGTCTTGCATTGACATATGTAACATAAAGCTGAGGGAATATGAAGCTACTTTGTGGCTTGGAACTTGGTTTCAGGAGACTGGGTTTCAGGTCACTGCATGGCACAGGAGGGAGACTTGGGGTTTGATACGGCAAAGCTGCCTCAAACTAGGTCTCCTGGAACCAGGCTTCAAGTAGCTTTGTGTTGGCTCAGCTTAACAGCCAGTCAGCTATGTTAAATATGTCTATGGTTGATAAACAGGACTGAATTGCAGCTCATAATAGGTGGACACAAGACTATATATTAACGTACAGCTATGGCCAAAGTTTTGCATCACCCTACGGAATTAACTGATTTTGCTTTATAAAGTCGAATGAAACCTGATGAATAATGTTACATTCACATATTGAATTACATACTGCTTTGTAGTATACTTTATGAAACACTGACATTTTGAAATCTAACCTGAAATACTGTACTAGTATTATGGCTTCCGGTAGACTTTTGCAATATCATTTTGTTTATTTTATTAAATGATGTTCATATAGTTTTTTTGTCATTGTGTCAATCCTAAAATTCTAGACGATGTCAAACGTTTGTCCATAGCGGTATATGAAATGTCACAAACATACAAGTCAAACCAGGTCAAACTGAAAACCATGTCCTAATCACACAGCCTAATGTCCAGGATGTCATTGTGTTGCTTAACAAGGTCGTTGCTGTGCAGTAATTAGCGCTGTTGAAACGAGGATTAATCCAGCCCCAATACCAGCTTAGTGTTTTGCTCACAGTAGGGTTCCGCAGAGCAGGATTCGATTTGGTAATTCTCTGTAATTCAGACATCTGAGAGAAACGACTGAGCCAGAAACACAGGGGGATTGTGGGATAGCAGACGTCAATTACCCCGGACAAGGAGATCCTGTTTTTAGAAATAAGCTAGTTGTTTTACTTTGAATTATTATTATTAATAATAATAATAATAATAATAATAATAATAATAATAATAATAATAATAGAGGCTACAGAATGGATAAGTGGTTAAATCCCAGCATGCACGAGAAAACACGTTTCCAGAGAAAATGTTTCCTTGTGTATGCTGGATGTTTCTGTGCTTCCAGAAACAGAGACGTGATTCCTGGAGTAGACCAGAGTTCTACTTTGAGCAACATTTTACCTTTAGCCTATCAGGAGAGACTATGAGCATGAGTCATCGATCATGTGACTGTGCAAGATGGTGGCTTCTGCAGAAGATGACATGGTTTGGAATCCTGCTACAATCAATCGTTTTTATTGATATGTACGCCGATGCATTATCGTGTCATTTCGGGTTATTCGTGATCCTACAAGCCTCAGCAGCTCCTCAAAAGTGTCTGGCTCCATACCAACAAAACTGTGATAACCGAAGAGTAGCTCATTTAAAAGATTATGTTACGCTCCTCTCTGCTCAAGATTTAGGATCCACTCCCCTGTCCACACGACTCTGTTCCTGTGCTTTCCCCTTCTTTCACAAAGTTTTAGTGCAATTAGAAGTGCAGTAAGGCTTTCCTTCATTTTGGAGCGTGCAGCAGGAATGATCACGTGCTGCCTGATAAAGTTTCCTGACAATGTTTCTTGACAATTTTTGAAGTACATGTTTCCACGTGTATGCTGGGTTTCACGCGATAATAATCACGGAGTGAGTGAATACAACAACGCTGACGGACAATAGCTCTGAGTCTATGTCTTTACTCACAAACTGATGATCTGAGGTTCCCACGAAGGAGCATCGTGATTTCTTTTTATCTCACATGTCATTAACCATTCACTTAAGTGCTGTTGTGGTGGGGAGCTCTGAACTCAAAGTGGCGTCACGCTGAGACAAGCTGGCCTCTGAAATATCAAAAATGCTCTGGAACACCCACAGGAGTAAGAGAGAAGTCTTTTTCTCCACACAAATCCAGGGGACTAAATAAATATGAGCATGTATTCACAATAGCTCCTGAGCTGTTTTTAAGAAGGTTTATTTGTATTTTTGTGAATGTTAATCTCTGATTGTACAAGCTGTTTGGACTCTGGTTTACAGATTACGAGACATCCAACACAAAACTCATATTGAACTACTATTAGACATTAAACCAGACTGATGCTTTTCAACTCCAGAACTACACTGTATGTTCCATGCATGAGATGATATCTGTAGACAGGATAAGACGATGCACGTAATTGACAAAACCCTTCTCAGGGTATTGGTTGGTCTTTCGTGATTTGTCATAAAATTATCAAAATGATATTCATTACATTTTTCTAGACCATTATTTAAAAAGCCAAATGTATTTTATTAATTAAAAATAAAATAAAAAACTACTTTACAAAAGAAATCTGGTCATTCAGTCTCATACATTTTACCTTGAGTTGATCAGTGTTTAAAAAGAGCGACTGTATCCCCGTTATCAGGGAGGTGCACCCCCTTAATTGAACTGATAATTTGCTTAATTATACCTTTTTACTTGTTTCCAGGTCTTAAACATTTGCAGATTTCAAGTTACTTATCAAATGTTATAGCTAGCTTGAAATATACAACTGTTCAAGAGCTGAAAACAAGTAAAAAGGTCTAATTAAGCAAATTATCAGTTCAATTAAGGGTCTAGTTAAGTAATTGAGAGCTCAGTTGGAATGAAAACCAGCAGACACAGGGGGTCCCCAGGACCGAGTTTGAGAAGCCCTGCTATAGAAACTCAGATCAGGAAAAGGTTAAATAAAAGAAGACCGCATTCTGGTGTTCTGGAGGGGAAGTCTGTAACCATGACAACTAAGCCTTTCCTAGGATGAACGTTCTTTGCTCTGCACGTGGAAAGTGTTCAGACTGCTAGATTCCCATTAATCTCACGAGAAATGCAGACCTCAAAACAGATTCATTCATTTATCTGTTATGAACTGGGCAGCAGCTAAAGAAGGACTGGAGATTTTGAATTGTGATCTGCTCAGATCTCATGAAGATAAACTAAGCGTGCCCCTACATCTGACTTTGAAAAACGTAGAATACCAAGGAAACACCATTGAGTGAATTTGTAGTCAAGATTAGAACATAAGAACATAAGACAATGTAATGAGAAGAGGCCATTTGGCCCATCAATAGTAGCTGAATGGCCTTTTAAAGGATACTAGTGATTTAGTATGACTAGGTAGCCCATTCCATCCCCACACCACTCTCTGTGTGAAGTGTCTCCCACCCTCTGTCCTGAGTCCACTTCATTTCTAGCTGTGTCCTCTGGTCCTGATTTCTGTGCTGCACCTCAAGTCATGGCTAGGGTGAACTTTGCCAACTCCTTTTAAGATTTTAAAGAGTTCAATCAAGTCCCCCCTAATTCTTCTTTGTTCCAGGCTGAATAGATTCAATTGTGATAACCTGTTTAACATGGTCATGGGACACTGTCTGTCTGTAGCTTTAATAAAACTGTAGTGAGATAACAGATACCTAAAGGAATTATATTGTAGTGTCAAACTGAACAGGATTGTGGGACACTGTCTGTCTGCCTGTCTGTCTGCCTGCCTGCCTGCCTGTCTGTATTTTGAATGACACTAAACAGACGAAATTCAAGTCCCCATATGGAGTTCAAATCCATCTGCTCTAGAAGTCTGCTTGTTTCCTGTTTGCGCAAGTCACATGAACAGAGGAGTAATTAACCACTGGAAATGCCAAAGGTTGTTCAGGGGTCAGGCTGGTACCTGGTCCCTATTGTGCTGGGATTGAGGCACCATTACTGAGCTTGGCTAGCATACAGAAGAGATTATCTCACAAACGCACATGTTGACAACAAATGCATTTCCAGTGCAGCGCCTGAACTGACTGTCTCTGCTTAACCCTATAGCCCACACATTTATGAAATGAGCAAATCGACTTCATTTACGGAACTAGATTCCGTGTCTTGTACAACACCCTCCCCACCCTGTCTGGCAACCCACAATGCACTGCAATAATACTGTAGAGGGGTGCCTAAGCATTGCATCAGATGGGATACAGAAATGGGCACGGCAGGGTAAAACAGCCAGTCCTGTCTGAAACCCAGCTCCAGTTACAGGTAGGAGGGTTTTGTGCTAATCTGCCAGCTCACCAGAACGTTGCGCAAATAAGGGAGGTTTGCCTACAAGCGAAGAGCCAAAATAAAATATGTGTTGCTTCACCTTTAATGGATCTACCACAGGATTAGGCCAGAAAGGAACTCACCTATTGCTGTTCTGTTTTTGTGCATCAGATCCTATTGTATGTAGGTCAGCCCACGTGTGTAATGTTGCTCAATTCAAGGTTCATTTTTCCTATGTCCACTTGTTAGTGTGAGTTGCCATCTTTAAACTTCAGTCTTTGGTATGTTACTTAACATTATGAGAACTGGTCAGTATTAAACAATGGTGCTGTTTACAGATGGCGCTCACATAATAAAGGTAGATGTGTTCTTGTTCTAGTCTTTAGCACTAGTTTTGTTGAGCAATACCGACCCATTAAAACAATGCTAGTTTTGTTCGGATTACAAGCTGAATAAACCTTCTTACAGGTTCTGCTTTCAGATTTTTGCTTACAAGCTAACTTCCTCTTTTCTTGTAAATTTCCCTTAGCAACACTCAAAGTCACTTTTGGTGTGAAGCCACGCAGGAAGTAGAGGCAGTAAAACAGGAAGTGAGCAGAGCTGAGTACATAATTTTTGCATTTGGGAGGGAGGATGACATTCTGAGAAACTGTGTTAATAATAGTTATAAAAGTGTACTCTAGTGAGCCTAAACTGCAGTTACAATGTATCAAACATGGTAGAGTCTGGTAATTTTAAACTGCAGTTACAATGTATCAAACATGGTAGAGTCTGGTAGTTTTAAACTGCAGTTACAATGTATCAAACATGGTAGAGTCTGGTAGTTTTAAACTGCAGTTACAATGTATCAGACATAGTAGAGTCTGGTAGTTTTAAACTGCAGTTACAATGTATCAGACATAGTAGAGTCTGGTAGTTTTAAACTGCAGTTACAATGTATCAAACATGGTAGAGTCTGGTAGTTTTAAACTGCAGTTACAATGTATCAAACATGGTAGAGTCTAGTAGTTTTAAACTGCAGTTACAATGTATCAAACATGGTAGAGTCTAGTAGTTTTAAACTGCAGTTACAATGTATCAAACATGGTAGAGTCTAGTAGTTTTAAACTGCAGTTACAATGTATCAAACATGGTGGAGTCTAGTAGTTTTAAACCACAGTTACAATGTAATTCTATATATAGTCCAGTGATCTTATACTGCAGTTACAATGTAATTCCAGTACAGTCCAGTCTAGTGTTCATAAACTGCAGTTACAATGTATTAAATACAGCATAGTCTAGAAGTCGTAAACAGCAGTTACAATGCAATTCTATTACTGTTTAGGGATCTTAAACAGCAGTTACAATGCAATTCTATTACTGTTTAGGGATCTTAAACAGCAGTTACAATGCAATTCTATTATTGTTTAGAGAGCTTAAACTGCTGTTACAATGTAATTCTGGCACAGTAAAATCTTGTGATTTTAAAGGGCTGTTAGAATGCCATATAGTGTAGTCTAAAGAAATTTCAAGGTGTTAAAGGGTTAACTAATGAACACCCCCCCCCCCCCCCCCAGCTGTGGACCTCTTCAAGGTCACATGACCTTGAGTGACTCACTTCCTGTCTTAGAGTGTACACAAGGACCCAAACTATTGTGGAGTAAGCCAGCTGCTCCAAACTGCAATACACATTTCCTGGAAGTAACAAAACAATTGCCTAACAAGAAACTGCTGAGAAATATCACACAATGGCTCCTACAGCTAAGTTCTGTATGAGTTTATTCAATGTTGTTACCTTCTTCCACTGCCTTTACTTATTTATTAATATCATTCAGCAGTGTGTGTTTGTATATTTGTCCATCTGTTTGTCACACTTACAGGTTCCATATATGTGGTGAATCACTTATTAAACTGTGATGAAACCTGGGCTTCACATTATTTAGCAGAAGTTATTGGGAGTACCCAATTGTGGAAATATATGGAGGTGTCTGTCTGTCTGGTCATCCATCTGTCTGTTTGTCACAAGCAATTATTCCACATTCTATAAATCAGCCACTATAACCTTTACCATGATACTAACACCTCATTTGCTTACACAGTGACATCTTAAATAGCACTTATCCAAACTCCATTCACTATCCAGGGACATTTCTTATTCTATATAGCATTCTGTGCATATATTTTTTCTTCATAATGAGCTTCTTTGTCGTATTGATCGTTCTAGTTTTGAATTTGCAGTTGGGGCGGGGGGGTCACAGTGCAATGCTCAAACACGCAGTAACCTGCTTCCTTATTTAGAGAAGTGTGAGCTTTTAGCTACAGTGGTTTGTACGGTTTCCTGTCTACAAAATCTGTTTGTCTGGCTTGTGCAAATGTCGCTGTTGCACACGTATATGTGCAGCACAAATATATGTGCATCCTAGAATAGAGCTCTGGTAATCCACAGCTCTTTGTAGCAACACCCGGACAGATTTACTACAGGTTTCACATGCATGTTAATGGACATTGTGGTACAGCTACACCTGATCAATACACACTATGTGTCGAAACGCATGGTTTTGTTCTGTTCTAATCAAGATGTTTTTAATAAAATGTAAGAAGATTTGTCTACATCAGTGGTTATGAATGTAGAAGAGTTTTTTGAGTGTGCGCCCTGTCTCATCTCCACAAATATCAAGGGGAGGCATGCATGATTGTTTATATACATATTAAACATGCTTCATATTAATTGCATTGCCTACACTTTGTAATTCAAATTGATTTCTCTGTCACCTTTAGTAGAGTTATCCACTGAGCCGTTGCAATAGATTCTCCATTGTGACTGCCTGCTGTATTGAGTGATTACTAATATTGAGTAGGAGGCTGTGTGACCTAGATGTGGTTGCGATCAAAACTAAAACAACAAGTTTCCTACAGAACCACATTGTTGAATTTAGTGTAAGAGAGGCAAGTGCTGCGTACTGGCACTGTAGCCCCAATTGAGTTCATCTTAATATTTTTCTTGTTCATGTCCCTTGCTGTTTTGTGGTGTTTTCAACTAGCCCCAGCTACCTGACATTTCTATAAACACAGAGAGCAGGTGGGACCAGCGGAGTTGAAAGGTCACACTGTCACATGGTTTGAATGGAACGAGGAAGGTGGTTCAGTGACTTAGGATTCTCCAGATGAGCGCAAACAGCTTACATTCAGATAAAGGCAGATTTGAACTCAATGCTGGAGCAAGGGGACCCAGAACCACTCGGAAAACACCACAAAAAAGTCAAGGAACTGGAAAAAAAGCAATTGAAATTACTTTTGAAACTATTCACCGATTAGACTTGTTTTTGTCTTGCTTAACAGATGTACCTGCAAAAAAACATTTTGTCAAAGAGGATATTTGGCCTCATGATACTTTAGTACTGAATACAGAGAAGGTAGAAACGAGATGGCTTTATGGATACTCCCTGTAAGGAGGTGACTCTTTGCATCCTCCAATGCGGTTGGATTTACTCTGTAATTCAATCAAGAGATCTGATAACTGATCAGGACTGACAGCAGGTGATTTCTCAGTTACAGCTAAAGGGATTTAAGGTTATATTTCTCTGAGCATTTAGGAATAACCCCAGGAGTGCTTCTATTTAATCCTATGCATACAGTGGGGTACCCGATTACAAAGCCAACAGCCCAGGTGGCACCAGTCTGTCACTTTGAGCAGGTCATCTGTTACAATGAAGGCTCGTCACTCAGGAACATTTCAAAAATACAACAAATAGTCCCAGGTGATGCAGCCATATATCAATGAGACTGTGGTCTTTGCTTCCATTTTCCTCTGGTCGAAAAAAAGATGTATCTTTTATATACATTTATATAATAAATAATTATTTAGTTAAGAAAATATGTAAAAAAAAGAAATATGCCTGTGTTTATGAATATGAATGTAACTCTATAAATAAATACATGTAAAGTCAACTTCAGTATTAAGACCAGCTGTGTATTCAACAGAGCTAGGGCCAATTACAATTGTCATTGTGTAATTTGTAATGAATTGCAATTACAATGTAATTCAAATTGTAATTTTAGTTAAACCTTGGCATAGCTGCAAAATTGTATTTGTAATTGTAATTGTATCTGTAATTGTTCAATTACAGTTCAATTATACACCTTTCCAAGCACAATCATTCACAGTTCCATGTTGTGTTTCACATTGAGCGAACGTTCTCCTTGTATTCTCAACCCCTTTCAGTGACCCCGTTTGCTTGAAAAAACGTTCTATAGTATGCTTGTGTATTTGTACCTGTGATTACTGATTGGTAGAATAAACAGAGTAAATTAAGTATGTATGTTACTTTTTAGTGTAATTGCAATTACTGTGGAAACTGAATTGGAAACTATTCAAAACGTAAGGACATTTGAAAAGCGTGCTTGAAAGAAAACTAAAATAAATATTATCTCAGTCAAAGTTTTAAGGCCAGCTGCCTGGTTCTAATAGGGAGTTTTCACCACGCAGAAAAGATCAGTTCCTCTATACAATATAATTCAGGTCTTCCTGGAACTGCTTCTCTCATCAACAGGATATTCACAATAATTACTGAGCTATTCAAACCAACTGGCTTCCAGACTCCAGCACTTCCTCCAACCCACTGCCTTCCATTGAATGTAATGAGGTGGTTTATGACCATGCACACTAATGGATGTGCAGCTGCAATAACTACCCCCTTTGTAACTGTGGTTTTGTATTGAGATGTTTGTTAGCTCACTCCCAGTTGGCCCAGTTACAGAACCCAAGCGGTTATTTGCAAGTACCCAGTGGCTGATCTAAACCAAAACTGCACAAGATTCCTGCAAAACACACATATTACAGAAATGAAACAGCAGGGTGTTAAACTCACAGTGACCCAGCTGCACCCAGTCCTGGATTTCAGAACTTCTCTTTACTGAAATGACCAGGTAGATGCCCCTGGTAAATCATCTTTAACATAAAACTCTTGATCGTTTCAATAGTAAACCCTGCAACAGCAATTTGAGGACAATGTAGTCCACTCACCTTTTTCCGATTCGTATCGCCTTTCGCCAGACAGGACTTGTCTAATGACAAATAGCCTCCAATGACCCGTATCTCCTCCACCGTGGGGTATCGCTTCTTATTCTCCGCCCCTTCTGCAACACCCCCGTTCTCCACAGCTGCTGCCCCGACAGTAGGGGGTGCTGTTTTACCAACCCCAGCACTGTTGGCACTGCCTGCCATTTTCCTTGGATTAATAGTAATGGTATTGCCCTTTCTCTGCATCGCGGGGGCGGTAGAGAGTTTGATCGCAGGCTCTGGGGCTGTTACAGCCACTTTAGGTGGGAATGTAGTGGCCCCGGTCCTTGTGTGCCCCCTGCCTAAACTCCTGAAGGGCGCACATTCCTTTGGCCCTTGAGAATTGTGCTGTAGGGAGAGTCCCTCCGCCCCTTCTGGCCGGCCACAGAGAGATGCCCCTGAAGGCAGAGCAGGACCAGTAGAAGCGGTAGGTCTGACAGTGAAAGGAGAGCGGCTGCTTTCTGGTTGAAAACCAGCTGTAGGAGCAGGAACAGAGGCAGCACCTGGGGGAGGGTTTTTAGTCCTAGTCACCACCGGCTTCAGATTATAAATGCGACTCATGTTGCTGTCGGTTGTCCCTTCTGATCCTAAAAGGGCGTCTGGATCCTTTGTGGAAGAAGTTGTGTCATCGCGGGGCTGGGGAGCAGCGACTGCGTGAGGATGGCTCTCTCTCGTACCGGCCTCTTCCGCGTTATCAGCCCAAACCACTGCAGGAGAGGCAGCAGGGCTCGTCTCAGATAAAGCTTGCAGTGGTTCTGAAGGAAGGCAGGGACAGGAAACCGACAAGCAGGGCAGCTGATGAGGGACGCCCATTTCCTGTTTGAAAGAGGAGGCGGTCGCCGCGGCAGCAGTCTCCACAGCAGCCTCCGCCCCTTCTCCCCCTGCCTCTTGCTTTTGTTGTGGCAAGGAGTCAAAAGTGTGGCAGGCAGGGGAGGGAGGGGGACGTGGGGGCTGGGGGGAGGAGGAGGAGGAGGAGGAGACAGGCTGGTGGGTGTCCTCTGAATGGGGAATCTGCTTTAGGTGCTGGCTCTGTTTTTGGTGGAAGTCTCTTTGGCCTTCTTCTTCTTCTTCTTCTTCTTCTTTTCCGGGAGGTCGTTTTGGGATCACCACAAAGGAGTTACGGGATTGTGCTCGGAGGTTCGCCAGGGCCAGAGCTTGGACGTCACCTTCTGGGATTTGGGAGAAATCCGGGCTGGGAGCTGGCTTGATTTGGAAAGCCCCCCAGTCGCTGGCTTCCTTTGAAGCTGCGCGGCCTCCGAGGACAGAAAGATCAGGTAAGATAGGCTCTGCAGCCTCGTCACTGGCACCTTGCCTTAGACCAGTGTTGGGAATGGGATTGAATTCCTCCGCTGGGATGACCACATCATCAATGGGAGGGTACTGCCTGGGAATTGCAGTGGTTCTTACTTTAGTGACTTCATTATGGGATTGTATATACAACTCACTGTGCTTGTGCTGGCTGTTAATAGAGTTACTGGAGTCACTGCTGCTGCTGCTGCTGCTGCTGGGGTAGCTTAGAGATCTCCCAGGGGGCTCGTGTCTCTTTGTGTCACACGATGTGGTTTCAAACTGACTCCGATAGCCAGCCACCACTGTGCGATGTGGAGCTCTGTCCAAGGGAGCATCCTGGGGCAAGGTGTTAGAACCACCAGGAGGGTTAGCGGCTGACTTTTTCCCTTTTCCGTCCACCTTTGTTGCTTCCCATTGTGAAGAAGGAAGGAAGCTGTGCGGGGTTTGGTGTTTCTGATTGTCCATGAGGATGTTTTCGGTGCTCCTGGAACGGCTTGGCCGGCCTGGGTTCCACTCCTGCCCGCCAAACTTGCTTAAAAGCTGGCTGACTCTCCCTTGCTCCTTGCCCCCTTCCTCTGGTAACAGTCCACCATCGACGAGGGAATTGAGATCTCCCACACTGTGGCTCAGAGAGGACTTGATAATCAGGATCTCAGAGGCGCGGATTTCTGTCACGCAACTATCCCCCGCGATCCGACTGCTCCAGTGCCCTTCAGCACCCTGCGATTTCAACACCTGCTCGGGAAGTGGTCTGCCAACAACAGGAGCGTCCTCGGATTTGATAATGATGATGTTTTCCGCTTGGATTGTCCTGACACAGGGAATAATGTGGCCGTAAGTATCGCCGATCTGTTTAACCCTGCAGCTGGTTACATCATCGTCCTTTGTGGGACAGGGCTGCTCCAGCAGCTGATTCTTCTGGTTTCTCTGCAGTTTGATAAAGGGGTTCTGGTGAATGGGGGCAATTGTCTCCCTCAAAACTGTACAGTCTTCCTCCTTGTGTTCCTCGGCTTTATTCTGCTCTAGGTTTCTTTGGGAGGTTTCCAGGGGATGAGGGACACAGTTCGCTGTGCTGACCTCGGGTTCAGAGGCACCGGCACTGGCATTGCCCCCCGACAATGCCCCCTGCTTGGCTTTGCGTCTCTCGATTATCTCCCTCTTCCAGGCTGGCATGTTGGCCAGCCGCTCCTCCTGATCTTTCTCTCGTTGGCGGCTCGTCTCTTCCTCCCTCCTCTTCCTCTCCAGTAGCTGGACCTTCCATTCTGGTAAGGGGGGCGAAGTCATTTTAAGGGAGTTGATGAAGGCAGGTAGTTGGTGGTGGTGTTACTGGACCTCTATTGCTTGCGTTTTGGGTGGAGGGATATACGGATTACCAGTCTGAAACAAAGAAAAGCAGATAAATACACTCACTTCAAAGGACATAAATGGTGATACTATACAGAGTTGATTTGCAAAACAGCCATCACAGACAAAGCACTTGAACACAAATTTCAGTAAGACATAATATTTGAATAATTGCTCAAAGAAGCATTCAGAATGATTGCAATACAATACATAAAGCAACACAATTTGAAAATGTCTTACTACAAAAGCAACATCCCTAATATTGTATTTCATTCACCAGACCATTTCTGTGGTGTGACAGTATTGACGGTATTGTACTAAGGATGTTAATGATTCTAAATGCTCTCTCACTGGGAAACGGAACGGAAAACCCTGGCAGCTTATGAATCACAAAACAGAACAACAACAAAAAAAATCCCCAAATCCCCAAAGCGCAACAAACACGCCCCCTCGCTGTAAACCCCGCATGTGCTTTCACTTCTACAAAAATTAAAATTCTCCCAGAAACTGAACCTCGAAATTTGAAGCGATGTTGCCCCTGCGTGTTTCTACACGTATGCATTTTCGTGGTGGAAGAATACCTTGCACTAAAATGCAAATGAGTTTGTTGCTATAGAAGTCAGCAATGCAATTTGAAGATAGGAAATTAAGTAATGCCGCCGACAGCCACAACCACGTGACCATATATGTAGTATATAAGGCCTGGGTCAGTTAGCTGTTAGTAAGTGCTAGGCCTTTTCAGAGCAGTACTGAGGGCGTAGTCACTATAAGGTAACGCGTTATTGACCCCAAACATTGCTGGGAATTAGTAAAGATTTTAACTAAGGGCGTTGTCTTTTTAAGAACGCCTTTTATAATAAAGTAACCAAACACGCACCGAGTACATGAAATAACTGCAGCTGATTTTTTTTTTTTTTTTTAATTTCCAGATAATTTATCGAGGGTGTGGTCATAGACATTAAAACACAACGAGATGCAACTAGATAACAGTTTTTTTTTTTGTTTTATTTTGTTTTTGTTTCTATTGATCGACTATATTATAATGCAAATCATATTTTGTATATGATTTTGTAGGCTATATCACCCGTATATATCTTAAAGTTGCCAAAATACCCTTTAGAATTCCTATGCAGTTCTATACTATTCTCTTATGACGTAGTGTGCAGTATTTTGGCGTACGACTAAAGCGAATCCTCTGATCATAAATGCAAACACAATGCCACCGACGTATGACAATGCAACTCTATGAAAGGGTATTGTATAAACAGCGGTGAAATGGACGTCACAAATGCGTATCATTTACAGCTCTGACACACAAGCTTGGATCATTGCTGTCAAATATTTTAATGACTTACCCTCAAAAAACGTTTACCGCATCCAGCAGCGAGTTGTTGATACAGAAGCACTGCAGAAATATTTGTAAAGTACACAGAGTTAGTTGAAGTCTTGGCGAGTCTGGCGGTCAGATATTACACGTGTATACTACCACAACATAGACAAACGAATTCCACATCCCAGACGCAGTCGGTATATTCCCGTTATGATGGTACAGTTTCACCGTTTTCTTTACCGCAGTCTTGTTATTGTGCTTCGGAATTAAGGAAATACGTAGGCTAATTTCTTTACGCGAATCCTCCTTCCAAGACAATCTGTTTTCACCATGCAATGCAAATCGGCTTCATAATGAGAATTTGAAAGAAATACCCTTTTTCTTATATATATATATAAAGTAAATACAGAAACATATCCGATTGTCAAAGACACACGTCTCTAATCTAAAGACGTCCCGTCAGTCAGGATGTTAACCAGAGGGTGAGGGCCGGCAAACATATTACACGCCCCAAAATACAAAATATTTTAAAAGATATCTGTTAAATAAAATAAACTCGTGAACAACGAAATCCAAACTGTCCAATTAAAAAAGCAATTGCATCCACGAATTGGTGCCATCCATAGATGTCCCGCTGTTTATGAAAACGGATCAAAATAATGTTTTTGGAGGGGTATGTTCCTTTTCAAAGAATGAGCCACGGTGCGTTCTTTTGCAAGATTTTCAGATTTCAGTCAGAAATTGGAACGGCGCTGTAAGTACAGTCCCGCGGTTCAATGCGGTTATAGTCCTGCGCGAGAATGATGTTGCTCTCTTGAAAAATAAATGATGACTAAAAACGTTTCTCTTTTTTTTCGTTATTTTAAACTCAAGAGGCGTCTCGTTGCGACATGTCCGTTTTCTTTTTCACTCGCTCGGTTCTTTTCAGCTGTCTCTCTGCAACCACATTCTTGATTTGTCAAGACAGCTCGCTCTTTTTGGAACAAAAGAGGGGGTGGAGAGAGGGGGCGCAAAAAAACTCAAAGCGAGTTGTCTTCTTATATATATACAGAGATGCGTTAAGATTTGACATGAGAAAATGCGTTGTAAACGAAACAAAGTTGTTCCATTAAAAAAAAAAAAAAAAAAAAAATCAAGTCTCTTTACTGCATTAAGACATACGAAGAAAAGGCTTCGTAAAAACCAAACATGAAATGCCAATGGGATTTGTTTCCAATATCAAAACGCTAAAATCTACAATGTTAAATAATAATAATAAAAAAACATTTTATTATTTAATACGGTATAATCGTACATATTTTAGATAGCAGCGACCACGTATACGTCCACGCTGGTGTCTGTAGCCCGCTGGCCGGACAGTCCGGTAAGATGTCACGTCTGCGTGTTATTCCAGGCTGCAGCGGATTCCACACTGCAGATCACAGCTATACAGCATGGCGACTGTATAGCTCAGCTAAACCCTCCTTATGGGGACGAGTTTGGAATGTAGCCCAGACAAGGGGGAGCTGGACCGGGAGAGCCACCCGGCAACACCCCCTCTGTCCCTCCCTCCCTTCCTTCCTTCCTCTCTGCAGTACCTCCCCGCTATTGAAATATCTGCCTGCTTCTCAGAGCCCACGCTTTACAGTTTGGTAACTTACTCGGAGTAGAGCTTTTTATATATAGCTATTAAAAAAAAACACGCTTTGCATAGTTCAAAAGAAAAGCTTCACTGAGCAAAATGCAGATGCGTTTGAAATTAATGAAGGCGAAGGATTTTATGCTATTTATTTATATTTTAACGCACTTACCATGCTTTGAAAGATAAAAACACAAGAACACTCTAGTACAGAGCAACAATACGGGCTACATTCTTATGATGTTTATGAAACTAAACTGTTTTTCAAAAAAAGATGTAAAGTAAATTTGATATGTTATAACTATGTGGGTATTTAAAGTGTGTATGACAGTTTTGCATTGTGAACAGAAAAAAAAACGGTGTTATGTGTACCATTTGTAAATGCATTCAAAGCAAGCACAGCGCCCCCTCTTCTGGTGGATTACGGTCACTGCGTTGAATGAACTACAGTAACTTTGAATTATTTGTGGATTGTAAGGTATGAGCCTCTAAAAGGATGTATGTCCCGCATAATGTTTCAATATATTAGTTTGTTCCGTGCAAATCGTCACTTTTGCCAATCAATAACTACCACTGAATGAATGGATGATTCCACAGTATACACGATGAAATATCACAGACTGTGCCTGCGGAGTAGGAAAATGAAAATTCTGCAATTCTACCCCTTTATGGTATTTCCATTAAAGGTGAAACAATTTCTTTGGGAATCTTTTCTTTTTGACCATAACTTGTTCCCCCTCCTGTAGGCCCTTACCCTTTAAAAATACAAATAAATTCATCAATAAACTATTAGCGCACGTCTCACAGTGGAACTCATATCACTCGATATAGCAGCAGTCTGGTGTAGGGAGTTTGATATGCAATTCAAATACAGAAAACAGGCCAGTTTTTTATTTCTTTTTATTTTAAAATAAGCCGCTTACTTTTAACAAAACCGGACAAGTGCAGAGCTGGTGACAAAACCCAGCTTTGTTTCAAGTCATGTCTGACTCTACTATCTAATAAATCAAATAAATACAAACACAAAATAGTGTGTGCAATACATGCTGGCATATTAGCTATATAAAAAAACGAAACAGCAATACTCATGGTTAAACAAAATGTAACATACATACATTGAAAGATGGGTTTTTCTGTCCAGTTAAACCCTAATACAGTAAAAGGGCACCAGTGTATGCTATTGTAGTGTCAACTGAACATCACATTGGGACACTATCTGTCTGCAACATTACAGGAACTAAGCTATGAAAGAATTAAGTACGTAGAGACTAGTATATTTTATTTAGTGCATGTGATATGCTTGTGGGACACTGTCTGGCTGCAACTTTAAAGAAAGCAAACTCCAGAAGAGTACAGCACAGAGAGACCACAGAATGTGATTCTAGTGTAACATCATTATGAGATAACGAAATCTGCAGGCTTATTGGAAACACCCCTGCAGCAGTAGATGGTTATGAGAGACCAGGGGCATTCCACTCTAGGTTTAACAGGAACAGTTAGCAACTAGAACTGAACATTGGTTCAATCAAACAATTTAGAACAGGGTTCAAACAAAGACCTGGAGTGGAATAGCTAACTTTGGGGACCCCCTGTAACATACATTTTAAAACAATACATTTTCATTTTATAAGCCAGTATCTGGAGTCAGACTAGGTTGAATGCATTTCTACTGGCACTGACTTTCAGGTAGTCTGTTCCTCTTGCACTTCCTAGGTCACTCCACTTGGGCCATTGCCATTTTCACATCATTAACCAGCCTGAACAGAATACATGGAAGGAAGGCATGCAAACTTTCTTTAAGATAGTATGGAAATACATGAGCTTGTTTCAAAGCTGCACACGCGAGACCTGCCCAGTGTATACACGAGATGCAGGATTGATTATTGTAGTAGGTAGAAGCACATTAATCTTCTATAGTTCAGGGTGCAAAACAGAATTTAAAAAAAGGGGGGAGGATCGCCTTGATTTATACAGTAAACTGTATTTTTGTTTTACTGGCAACATTTTAAAGAAAATGTGTGCAAATTAACATTATATATATATATATATATATATATATATATATATATATATATATATATATATATGTGTGTGTGTGTGTGTGTGTGTGTGTGTGCTTTTAAGGAACAATTCTGAACTATTCCTGGCTTCTTAAAAGGCAGTTTTCTAATTAAAACATTTATTTAGAAATGCAAGGAAAACAACCTCCCTAAAAGAACAAGAACCTTTTTTGATGTTAGTAACCATTCAGGATAGTTTTTATTGCAATGACTCAAATACTGTTTTTTTTTTGTTCTTTTTTGCTGATTTGGTGTTTTCATCTGAATCCAGGAGCTGTTCTTCTGTTTTGCTGGTAATATACAGCTGTGCACTAGATGGCGCTGGTGCTGCTGCTGCTTTAGCCGATCTAGACTACATTACACGTGTCAGTGGCAGGCAACTAGAACTGAAAAGCAGCTCCTGAACTCACAGTGAAAGCTTGTTAATAAAGACTTAAAATAATGAAAAACTATTTTGAGAGTCATTGCTGTGAGAACCGGTAACAGTGATCAAAGATCATAAGCAGGCAACGGAACCATAAAAACACTCAGAATATCATTTGTACTTTTGTCTGTTGATCAGCCTGGCCTTTTTGTCTCTAGAAAGTTTCCATATTATCCCAGCACTGGCATCTTCTAACACTGGCTGAGGAAGGGGACCATTGCTCGATCTACTGCTTTGACTTGGGCGCCGGCATAAAAATATATTTCTATTAAACAATATAAAATTATAATAAACTGTATTAAATTATTAACAGTTTAAAAGAAAAACACTTGTGAACTAAAATGAACTGAAACACAAAACAAGAGGATATTTAGTAGAGCTGCATCAACTGATTATTCAATTATTGGGATTGACTGCTCCACAGAAAGCAGGTGCTGACAATCAGACGAGAGTCATTGGAGCTGATCGGGCTAATTTACCATTCAAAGTGAAACAAGTGAAGAAACAGCTGCCTGGGTTTGTAATGATTGCTGCTTTTTAAAACTGCAAACCACACAAACCCAAGCAGCTGTTTCTTCACTTGTCTCACTTGCAATGGTAAATTAGCCCGACACCAATGACCCTCAGCTGTAGAAAACTTGATCCGAATATTTGGTTCGTGTAACAATAATATTGAGGCAGGAGAACGCTTGATTTGATTGTTCAGTGGTTCCAAGGCACAGAACCAATCAGGTGCCCCCTTGTTTCATTCGTCTTTGCAGCTGGCTGTGGTGGCGCTGACCGGCTGACCGTTGCTCCCGGGCTGGGCGGAGCGGCTGAACAGGTCCAGCTTGTTGTGCAGCTGGGCACTCAGGTAGGTGTAGTCTCTGGTGTCCAGGGAGTGGCCGCAGGTCAGGTAAAGGGAGAGCACTCCGGACAGCAGCAGCCGGTCAAGAGAAAGGCAGGGTACTGCCCACAGAACCACACACACCTGGGGGCAGGAGAGAGCATTGCAGAGACAAAGAAGGAAGGCTTCCCTAGCAAGAATCATGCACGAAACTTTTGGGTCATCCTGGGTATTAGGTCAGATCTATTTTTAGAATTCTTTATGTACATTTTTGGACTTTGTAAGAATTGTCTCACTGCTGATCTGTTTTATTGAGGTTTGAACTTTTTACATTTTATTTAATATTCTGTTTTCTTTTTATGAACAATGTATGTGGACTTTTACTATTTATTATTATTATTTATTTCTTAGCAGACGCCCTTATCCGCCCTTGTTTTTACCAACTAAAAACAAACAAGCAATTGTAGTAATGAGATATGTTTGTTATGGTTACAAGGGAAAGTGCTTTGTCTAGTTAGAAGAATGAAGAGCAGCGAATATCACCTGCCAGCTGAAAATAACGAGAAAACACCCTGACTGATTCAACCAGCTTGGAAGAAAACTCAGACAGTTTTTAAAAATGACTTTAAATTCACAGAAAGGCTGATGTAGCGGAATGTAAAAGGGGTGTGTCAAATCTTTTGTGAAAGTAAATTTTGCTTTTTTAAAACTGAGTTCAGGTACCTCCAGGTAGACAGGGTGGCGCAGGTGAGCGTAGAGACGCTGTGCTCGTGGGGACTTCATAGAGAGAGGGTCACCCAGACCCAGGCAGTGATAGTACACCTGAAACACAGGAGGCAGCAGTGAGACACTGTGATAATACACCTGAAACACAGGAGGCAGCAGTGAGACACTGTGATAGTACACCTGAAACACAGGGGGCAGCAGAGAGACACTGTGATAATACACCTGAAACACAGGGGGGAGGCAGTGAGACACTGTGATAATACACCTGAAACACAGGGGGCAGCAGAGAGACACTATGATAATACACCTGAAACACAGGGGGGAGGCAGTGAGACACTGTGATAATACACCTGATGCACAGGCAAAAGCACCTTAACACAATGAAAAAAAAACACACATTGTACTTCAGTAACTGAAATACGAATCACTCAGAATGACTGCAAACATCTCTGACAGCAGGAGCGACAGACACAGAGGGAGATGCTTGCTGATTCAGCCCCGCACCTGCTTGATGCCCATGAGCTCTGCGTAGTCGAAGATGAGGACGATGCTGAATATGATGAGCCAGCACAGGAAGTGAATGATGAAGCACAGCAGAGGCAGCCAGGTGCTCCAGGGCGCAGTACTGCTGTTCCACAGAAAGGGGGCGTCACGCACAGGCTGCCAGTATCGGATCAACACCTAGAGAGAACACACAGAGAGACACCGACAGGAGGCAGTGTTATAGAGCTGCCTTGTTTAGATCAGGGATGGGGAAAAAAGTCCTACTGCATAGCCATTTCACCCACTCCAGATTTTACTACAAACCAGTGTATAGGTAACAAGCTCGATTTCTAATCCTTTCTATATATTCTGCACGTAAACCAGTTTGGAGGTTTTAATGGGAATGAAGCACACATGGGTTCAGAAGCATGGATTCCTCCGAACTCAAGTCTGCCCCACGCCAGATGCGATTTTCCATTGGGCGACAAGATACTGTCGCAGCGATATGACCACACACACCAGAAGCAACGCGACAGGTTTGAAAACTGCCAGATCCATATTTAACAAAATTGCTATTGACAAAACTGTGATCAAGACAGCTACATATTCATCAACATGATGTGGAAATTATGAGTGTCTTCTCTGACGGTATTTCAACACATATAGCAATGAATCATATATATCAGGTTTATAGTCCCTTTGAAATGGACTCCTGTATATTGTCTTTCAAGTCTGTATCTTTAGAAGTGTGATGCCCTGTGTCACAAAGCTCTGGGCATTTTCCCACAGGAAGTATTATTGTATTATTGCTGGACCACCTGCATTAAAGCAGTTCTCCGATTGGTCAATTCCCTAGTTGTCGTGCAGTCAACAGTGCAGACCGCTCTAGTAATTACAGGTTAAAATGAACCCCGCAGTAGTGTGGAAACTACGCTTGCTGTACCTGCAGCGCCAAGGCAGTGGTGAATACATAGAAGCCGCGCTGCAGCACTCCGAACACCGCCCGGAGGCGTCTCTTGACCGACTCCACGGCGAGAAGGCTGTGCTGCACCGCGAAGAGAAAGAGCAAGGCCAGGTCAACCGCGAGGGGCCGGAGCACGGCCGGGTCCTGAAGAGCTACTGACCAACCACGGGAGGAGGACTCTGAGAGAGAGAGAGAGAGAGAGAGAGAGAGAGAGAGAGAGAGAGAGAGAGAGAGAGAGAGAATAAATCTACTTTTTTCGGTGTATAAATTATTTCCCCATATATATATATATATATATATATATATATATATATATATATAGCATTTAAATATCGACCATACAATCATATGCAATTTTTAGTTTTTTTTTTTTTTTATTTAATAAAGTAATGCAATTTAATAAAAGCATACGTGTTTACTTCAATGAATCAGTAATGGCTTTTCTAACGCTGTAAATAATGTTCCATGTTAAAGTAATAATAATAAAAAACGTGACGCCCAACGTGGGGCTCGAACCCACGACCCTGAGATTAAGAGTCTCATGCTCTACCGACTGAGCTAGCCGGGCTGCACGAAGAGTGCGCACTACGATGTTGAGTAGTAGCGCCCTCTAGTAGAATGAAATCAGCATAAAAATACAGGACATCATAAACAGCAACTACTCGTTATATATATTAATATGGTTGGGTGGGACTTCCAGTTTGAAACCTACAATCCGGCTTGAGCTATTTTTATAACAGTACATCCGGTACAGTTTTTACAAAAACCGACATTACGCGGCAACAGTAACTGTTGTTAGAGCAGCTGAGCAAGCTGGGCGTGGTAAGAGATTTCATGAGCGCAATATTGTAATGTATTACGATTAGTCGGTAAGCGAGTTACAGTAGGCCTGATTCAAACCAACACTGATCCACAACATTGTCATACAGTTATTTGGTTTTGCATATTTAAAAAAAACACATGTATTTGCTGTGCAATTTAAAAGCCGCACATTGACGCTTTTACTCTGTGTCTGTGATATATTTTACTAGATTTGCATGATACTTTCTGCTTTTTCAACTTACACCATCAAACAATATGCGTTTATCAAAACAATTTAACCAACAGCGCCTCGATTCATATTCACACAGCTGCTCATTGTGTATATCGTTACGTTAGTCCATCATAATAAACGCTATGTTTTACAGTAAACGATTTCTCATTGCTTTTAATGAATTAAAATAGTAATAATTCAGATTGATAAAAAAGCTACCATATTAAACACTGAAATTAAATCACCGTACAGTAGCCCGAGCTATTGTCATTCTGCAGAGTTACAGTTTACTATCCCAGATACATGTTTGCTCAGCTTTCTATGGTATATTTAATCTGAAAAGCCGATGCCATGACTGTATACTGCACATTACAGTTGTACCCGAATTACTCTGTGTTCGTGTTTGCCGGTACTTTGTGTATTTATGTAACAATGTTGCAGTTTGCGCACTCAGTGTATCGGCTTTCTGCTTTACCTTGGACCTGCGGCGCTCTCCCCGTGATGTTGTAGTAAATCGCTCGGAAAGATATGAACTTGACAAACTCCACGCACGTCCCGAACACGAAAATAAAGTTTATCAAGGCGACAGACGCCAGGAACAGCCCACTAAAGCTCACCGCGGCCATGCTGGACACAAAACTGCACGAAACAACTGGCTCCTCTTCCGGGAGGGCATTGTGTGTGTGTGCGAGGATACAGTAACCGCCAGGGGGCGGTGTTTGACATGTGTGCCCTTTCTTTCTTTTTCTTTCTTTCTTTCTTTCTGTATTTTAATTTGTGAATATAAGAGAATTAATAAAAGCCACATAAATTAATATATATATATATCGAGTAGTTGCTGTGTTTATGATGACCTGTATTTTTATTCGCTGATTTCATTCTGCTAGAGGGCGCTACTACTCAACATCGTAGTGCGCACTCTTCGTGCAGCCCGGCTAGCTCAGTCGGTAGAGCATGAGACTCTTAATCTCAGGGTCGTGGGTTCGAGCCCCACGTTGGGCGTCAACTTTTGAAATATTTTTAAAAATATGTTAAAAAAATAAATACAAATGCAGGCAATTAAAAATAGCTTTATTTGCAAACTGATACATTTTATGTATTTATATACATATGGTGCTATAATGCAGTACCACCATGATAATACAACTGTAGTTTTTATTTCTAAGAAGTATCATGGTATCTATAACGGACAAATGTATTAAATATAATTGCGCTTTGGATAAAACAGTCTCTCAAACAAGTTTCTAGCTGTTGTAAATATTACATTTTTTAACACTCAGAACTGACCTCTATTGTAAAAAAATGTCAATCTTTTATTTTTATTGCTAATATTACAAAATATAGAGTTGACTATCCGCGCATTTCAAATACGAACATATATTATTATTGGCATTTTTTAATTCTTGGTGACTATACGTACAGTACTAGTGACAATTAAAATAATAATAAAATACAAATTATTACCATCAGATGATTGTATTTAGAAATAAACCAAAAGACTTCAAGATTCAATAATCACTCGTCGTTGAAAACGCTCAGTATTCTTGATAGCTCTACGAGATCTGATTGGATAATTCCGTCACTTCATTATTGGTAGCGCTGCGAAATCTTGGTAGCGACACGGGCCATGATTGGTCAATACTACCAAGATTGAACATCGACTTTTGGCTGGGTGGGACTTCCAAGGAAATCAACTATTTAGTAGTCTCTGTTGTGCTACCATGATATGTAACAATAAAAACATCAAATGTATTTTTATTCGCTGATTTCATTCACTGCTAGAGGGCGCTACTACTCAACATTAACACCATTGCCTGGCATCAGGGAGCAATCGTAGTGCGCACTCTTTGTGCAGCCCGGCTAGCTCAGTCGGTAGAGCATGAGACTCTTAATCTCAGGGTCGTGGGTTCGAGCCCCACGTTGGGCGTCAACTTTTTTAAATATATTTTTTTAAAAGATATGTTTAAAAAAATACAAATGCAGGCAAAACTGTTACATTTTATGTATTTATATACTTTTATATATTTGTTTGTCAATTGAAAAGTAGCGTATTTATTATACACAGCGCTTCTAAAAACACACAACATAATTACAAACGATGATTATCAGTGTTAAAGTTACAGTACATAAAAAAGAATGCTGTCATATTTTTAACCGCTGTCGTTTGGATTAACATCGCTAGGCGGCGCTGTGTGGTGAGAAACTAGAGTAAAAAAAAAAAACCTGCGTTCTCTCTCGTGCTAGTGTTTCCGGTTCCGGTGTCTTGCGTGTTGCTTGCTTGTGGTTCAAACCCGTATGGAAGTAGCGAAGTTGACTATAACATTATCTTTAACAGTATTGCGAGCTTGGTATAATGACGGTAAACCTACTGTGATGGTGACGCGGGGTTAGGATACGTATCTGAGCTGAAATACTGAAGATCGAGAGGAGAAACAGAGAGGAACAAGGTAAATACTAATATATTAGCTCGGTGTGAGAGCACTCCACACACATTATTATCATTATCATTATTATTATTATTATTATTATTATTATTATTATTATTAGACTCATACTACATAGCAGTTTCACCCAGTCCAGGTTTCATTATCTGCTTGATTAGCCACAGTGTATAGTTAACAAGCTCAGGTGTGTTTTATTAAACTCCTAGTAAAACCAGGGACGGATCAAATTGCAATGCAGTGGGAGTCTCCATCTCTGCTGAGATATGTGACGTGTCTTCTTTCCCTAATGTAAATTCATCCTGTAGTTTGCCTGTCTGGTTCCTCTGTCAGTCATGGCGGGGTTGGAGCAGTGGGTGAGCGACCAGCTGCACGAGATCCTGGGCCTCAGTGATAAGTACGTGTCCCAGTTCCTGATCGGGACGGCCCGCCGCAGCAGCAGCGGAGCCGACTTCATCCAGAGGCTCAGAGACACGGGAACGATCGACATCGATCACAGGATCACCGCCTTCGCTGAACTCCTCTACAGCAAGGTACTGCACTGTGTAGCGTTATACAGTACCACTGACAAGATAACCACTGCATTCAAACACAGCTCTATAGCAAGGCATGGGCTATACAGGAATGCTTTTTGAAAGCAGGGAGCACTGTTCCCTTCTTTTAAACCGCTGCATGCCCTTTCAATACTGCTTGCCGTTTCACTCTTAGTACATGTTGTAAACACAGTCTGTTGCTGCTTTGAAATAGAAGGGTGTTGTAGGGTATGGTGGTATTATTTATTTATAGTTATATCAATTAAGCTTTGTATTATTGCTAGTTATTAAATATTATTAATTTATTTCTTAGCAGACGCCCTTATCCAGGGTGACTTACAATTGTTACAAGATATCACATTATTTTTACATACAATTACATTATTTTTTACACATTATTTTTACATACAATTACCCATCAGGTTTTTACTGGAGCAATCTAGGTAAAGTATCTTGCTCAAGGGTACAGCAGCAGTGTCCCCCACCTGGGATTGAACCCACGACCCTCCGGTCAAGAGTCCAGATCCCTAACCACTACTCCACACTGCTGCCCCTATGAATATGAAATATCAATGACAAGTCTTGAACAGTGGCAAATGGTAATAATCGAATTTTATTAGAACAGTAATATCCGTAGAAAAACAACAGTTATTGCAACGTGTCTCTCTAGACGTCTGTGCCGGCCCCAGTGTGACCGTGTTTGTTTTGCATCAGATCCCGAAGAAGCAGGCAGTTGAGAAACCAGCCCGAGCGGTGGAGAGACACGCAGTGGAGATGGAACGCAAGAACAGAACCTACACCTTGCTGGAGGAGAGTGAGAGCGAGGGAGAGAGCCAGGGAGGGCAGGAGGAGAAGAAGAGGAAGAAGAAGGAGGAAGGGAGGGAGAGAAAGAGGAAGCATCTGCGGCAGAAACGGGCAGCCTCATCATCGTCGTCGGAGAGTGGGAGCGAGGAGAAGAGGTGAGAGAGGGTTCGCTGGGTTATACACACGTGCATATAGGACTGAAAGTGACAAACGTTTTGACCAGAAGTCTTTTTTCAGTGTCTTCAGTGGTATCGGTGATAAGTGCTTATAAGAGGTAAGAAATGGTAAATCCATGATTAGCACCAATTTAAAGGGAGAGTTATAATGTTGCTGGTTCAAATAAAGGGGAAGAAAATTGATTGGAAAGCCTTAGTACTCCTTTAAAGGGGATAGCAGAGATAAGAGGTAAGAAAATTGATTTTAGCGCTCCATTGATTACTGTGTGTTTTGTTTTCTGCAGTGGGAGGCTGGCTGCCCAGGCTCAGCTGGGAGGCAAGCGGGATGGAGAGGAGGAGGAGGAGGAGGAGTGGGAGAAAGAGGAGAGGGAGCGGCTTCAAGACCTGGAGGAGAGGGATGCCTTTTCAGAGAGAGTGAAGAAGAGAGACAAGGAGAAGACCAGGCATGTGCTGGAGAGATCTGATAAGAAGGTACTGCCTCTCAATGCAACACATCAAGTGTTGAGAGAATGGATCAACCTGTGTGGGTTACATTGTCATGAAACTTAGCATTGACGTTACTGAGAATAGCAGATTCAGGAGATCTAGGCGGATGTCTGCCCAGCTCTATGTCATACTTCAGTTTTCTATATATCTAGACACCTGATTATCCCATTCTCATGTAGCTTGGCATTAATACTCGTGCTTCTGCTCCTTGTTTTTGCAGGGCTATGAAGAAGCTCAGAAGAGGCTCAAGATGGCAGAAGAAGGCCAGAGAGAGATGGTGTGTGATTCCGCACCAGCGTGACCTCGCTCTCATAACGCTAACCCGACATTGTCTACTTGACTTGACCACTTTACATTTGAGTGTTTTGAAGTTATGAAGGAGTCCCGTTCAGTACAGATATATGGCAAGATAATCTCCTCAAACACAAATACTTTTACACTCCCTCTTACACTAAACGTGTGTCTAGTCGACTTCCTTTCTGTAGGTTTACCTTTAGGATGAGTGTTTGTGGATGATGCAACCATTTTTCTGCTGGACTTCCTTTCTTAGTTCCGTCTAGCATGCCTCTACACTCGTAGTAACAGCAAGGAATGATGGGAGCTGTAGTTCTGTGTGCAGCAACCTGAGCACTCAACAGCAACCTGAGCACTCAAGGACTACAATCAGAATAAAAACTACAGCTCCCAGCATGTGTCTACACTAGTACTAGCAGTGTAGGATGAGGGGAACTGTCATTCTTTATACTGATTGAATGTCTGAAGTTCTGATTCTCTGTGTCTTGTAACAGCGAGGGATGATGGGAGCTGTAGTTCTTTATACTGAGTGTATGAAGCTCTGTGTTGTAACAGTGAAGGATGAGGGAGCTGTAGTTCTCTATACTGATAGAGTGTATGAAGCTCTGTTGTAACAGTGAGGGATGATGGGAGCTGTAGTTCTCTATACTGATTGATTCTCTCTGTGTTGTAACAGTGAGAGATGATGGAGCTGTAGTTCTCTATACTGATATAGTGTTTGAAGCTCTGTGTTGTAACAGTGAGGGATGATGGGAGCTGTAGTTCTCTATACTGATTGATTGTCTCTCTCTGTGTTGTAACAGTGAGGGATGATGGGAGCTGTAGTTCTCTATACTGATTGATTGTCTCTCTCTCTGTGTTGTAACAGTGAGGGATGATGGGAGCTGTAGTTCTCTATACTGATTGATCGTCTCTCTCTCTGGGTTGTAACAGTGAGGGATGATGGGAGCTGTAGTTCTCTATACTGATTGATTGTCTCTCTGTGTTGTAACAGCGAGGGATGATGGGAGCTGTAGTTCTCTATACTGATTGATCGTCTCTCTCTCTGGGTTTAGCTCCCGGAGTTGCGTAAGAAGTCGCGGCGGGATTACCTGGCGAAGCGCGAGGCGGAGAAACTGGAAGACCTGGAGGCGGAGATAGTGGATGAGGAGTACCTCTTCTCCAATCAGGAGCTGTCTGCACACGAGAGGGAGGCTCTTAAATACAAGAAGACTGTCAGAGACCTGGCCAAGGAGTACAAGAAAGCAGGGCAGCAGGAGAAACTGGAGAAGAGCAACCGATACTACATGCCTGAGGAGACCAGGAGCAAGGTGAGACTGCGCCCAACCCTCTCCTTATTAGGGGACGAAGCTAACAAAGTAATTCAAAAGCTTACAGGTTGTGCATTTGTTATACTGTAGGGGTCAACAGCTAAGGTCAAAATAGATGATTAGTTCATGTATATATATATCTCCTAACATGAAATTCCTGTGTTCGTCCCAGCACTAATATTAATAAATCATGTATTTGATAATATCTGGTGCTCTGTTTGTGAGCGTCTTGTTTGGTAACACTTTTGTGCACTGTATTTGAAAAATATTTAATATGTATGTTAATGGATAGCAACCATAACTGAATTTGTGTCCTTCTGAAACCACACACTTCACAAAACATGCGACGTATTATTATTATTATTATTATTATTTATTTCTTAGCAGACGCCCTTATCCAGGGCGACTTACAATCGTAAGCAAATACATTTCAAGTGTTACAATAACTTTTGTTCAAGCAAGTATAGCTTCTGATATCCGCTGTCACGTTTCTCTTCGACTAGTTCACTATTAGGAGGCTATTAAGGAGGCTGTGTGGTCCTGTGGTTAAAGAAAAGGACTTGTAACCAGGAGGTCCCCGGTTCAAATCCCACCTCAGCCACTGACTCATTGTGTGACCCTGAGCAAGTCACTTAACCTCCTTGTGCTCCGTCTTTCTGGTGAGACGTAATTGTAAGTGACTCTGCAGCTGATACATAGTTCACACACCCTAGTCTCTGTAAGTCGCCTTGGATAAAGGCGTCTGCTAAATAAACAAATAATAATAATAATAATAATAATAATAATAATAATTAGGGCTGTTACACAGGTAGCCCCTCTTGAAAAGCACGCACCACAACTTTCTTCAGTAGGCTACTGAAAACTGTAATAACTGCACATTTGAAGTGCGAGGTTGAAGAACTCTCGGTTTGCAAAGCGTCACACAGTGTGCTGTGTGTTTCTGCAGACGGTCCCGGAGCGCTATGTGGAGCCCGAATCGGAGGGGGGTACGGGCTGGGCCCCGCGGGACGAGCAGAGGCGCTGGGAGGAGGAGCAGCTGGGGGCCGCCGCGCTGAGATTCGGGGCGCGGGACGCTCAGGAGAGGGGGAAGAAAGAGAGGGAGAGATACCAGCTGGTGATGGAGGACGAGGAGATGATAGACTTTGTCAGCATGGTGACCATGAAGGGAACAGGAGAGAAGGTGAGACCCACTCACTTTCACTGAAACACTCACTCACTCACAGAACCTGATTGCTCTGCTAGGACCTGTCTACCCCATTGGATTTAACTCCTTACTTATGAAAATGGAAACAGAATATGGATTTTCCTGGTCTGTCTGTCTATCAGGATGAGAAGGGGGACTCTGCGCTCTCAGAGGCTCAGAAGCAGAGGCTGTCGATCCAGGAGGTGCGGCGCAGCCTCCCAGTGTTCCCATTCAGACAGGACCTGCTGGCAGCCATCGAAGAGCACCAGGTCCTCATCATCGAGGGGGAGACGGGGTCCGGCAAGACCACCCAGATACCGCAGTACCTGGTGGAGGAGGTGAGGGGCTGTGTTTGAGTGTGTCTCCTCTCCCTCTCTAAGCTTACAGCCAGTGGATATTGTTTTAATTAGCCTCTACAGGATTTCAGTCTATAGTTTGTATTGATAGGATATCAGATCCCAGTAGCTTTTAAGCCTTCTTTCACAAAGTGATTATGCTAGCTGGTACCTGAAAGTAAGTGATTCATTCTTTCATCTCAGAATTCATCCTTGTACAGCTCTGGCCAAAAGTTTTGCATCACCTAGAATTTTAGGATTGAGACATAATTAAAAGATCATAATCTTCATTTAACATCATACAATCAGAGAAATTACAAAATTATATCACAAAAGTCTACTGGAAGCCATATTTGTAGCACAGTAGTATTTAATGTTAGATTTCCAAATGTCACTTTTTTCAATTTGTCAGTTTTTCGTTAAGTATATGGAAAACTACAGATCGCTATGTAATTTAACATGTTAACGTAACATTATTCAGCAGGTTTCATTCAGTTTTATGAAGCAAAAGGAGTTAATTCTGTAGGGTGATGCAAAACTTTTGACCATAGCTGTATCTTCCTCTGGCTTAAACACAGCATCAGAGAGAGTTGTCCCCTGTTCGACTGGTTGCTGCAGCCCCTCCCTCTCTCACTCTCCCCCTCTCTCCCCCCCTCTCTCTCTCCGCAGGGCTACACAGAGAATGGAATGAAGATCGGCTGCACTCAGCCCAGGAGAGTGGCTGCTATGAGCGTGGCTGCTCGCGTGGCACAGGAAATGGGGGTCAAGCTGGGGAACGAGGTACAGCCTGTTCTATATAAACTGTCAATAGTGACAGTGAGGGATGATGGGAGCTGTAGTTCTTTATGCTGATTGAATGTATGAAGCTCTGTTTCACTGTGTCAAGTGACAGTGAGGGATGATGGGAGCTGTAGTTATTTATGCTGGTTGAGTGTATAAAGCTCTTTTTAACTCTGGGTCTACTAACAGTGAGGGATGATGGGAGCTGTAGTTCTTTATGCTGGTTGAGTGTATGAAGCTCTGTAGGTTCTGTTACCCTATCCAGGTTCAGAATCTCACACTAGCCCTGCACCCAGTCCTGGGTTTCAGGTTTATTATCGTAATAATGAGAACCCAACCAAGCACTGTTCTAGCTTCGTCAAACTTGTATCTGGTGTGTATGGGAATGCGAGTAAGACTCCCACCGCATAGCAGTGTGATCCATTCCTGTTTTTACTAGGAGTTTAATAAGACACACCTGGGCTTGTTTACCTGTACACTGGCTAATCAAGCGAATATTAAAACCTGGACTGGGTGACACTGCTGTGCAATAGGAGGTCTTTCTGTTCCAGGTGTATAGAAGTCGCAGCTCAGTCTAGATTTATGAAGTGTAAGCTATAGGGGAGGAGCAATTAAAATAAATCAAATTAAATTAAAAAACAAAGGGTCTGATTGATCAAAATCATTAAAAAAAAAACCGTTGAAGGGAGTTCTGAAACCCGGGGCGGGCTGGGTGCAGTACCAGAGGAAGTCACTTTAACCCTGTTTCAGGTGGGGTACAGTATTGATTGGGGGGTGGGGAGGTTCAGGGTACAGTATTGACTGATGGGGGTGTCGGTGTTTCAGGGTGCTGTAGTAACTGTGTGTTTCAGGGTGCTGTAGTGACTGTGTGATTCAGGGTGAGGTAGTGACTGTGTGATTCAGGGTGCTGTATTGCCTGTGTGATTCAGGGTGCTGTATTTTGTGATTCAGGGTGCTGTATTGCCTGTGTGTTTCAGGGTGCTGTAGTAACTGTGTGATTCAGGGTGCTGTATTGCCTGTGTGATTCAGGGTGCTGTATTGCCTGTGTGATTCAGGGTGCTGTAGTGACTGTGTGATTCAGGGTGCTGTATTGTCTGTGTTTCAGGTGGGGTACAGTATCCGGTTTGAGGACTGCACCTCGGAGCGCACGGTTCTCAAGTACATGACCGACGGCATGCTGCTGAGAGAGTTCATGACAGAGCCTGACCTGGCCAGCTACAGGTGAGGGGAGAGGAGTAGAGGAGGTTAGGATAGGGAGGGGAGGGGCTGAGGGAAAGGGAGGGGATGAGGGAAAGAGAGGCTGGGGAGGTGAAGAAGAGAGGATGGGGTAGGCAGATCTGAGAGAGGAGGGAATGGTGGGGGGTGAGAGAAAGGAAAGTTAGCTGGGGGTGAATGTGAGAGAAGAGAAGAGTGGAGGAGGGAAACGAGAAAGGGAAAGGGGACTGTGAGATTGTGTGGGCGGAGAGGATTGAGTTTTGATCTCTTGTCCCTATGCAGCGTGGTGGTTATCGACGAGGCTCACGAGCGCACTCTGCACACAGACATCCTGTTTGGTCTGATCAAGGACATCGCGCGCTTCCGGCCCGACCTCAAGGTGCTGATCGCCAGCGCCACCCTCGACACGGAGCGCTTCTCTGCCTTCTTCGACGACGCGCCCGTCTTCAGGATCCCGGGCCGCAGGTTCCCAGTGGACATCTTCTACACCAAGGTCAGGGGCATTCCCAGTGCTTGTGTCAAGTCTTTTGTAGCTCTAGATGAAACATCAGGAGAACTTGTAGACCGAGTTGAGTCTGTGTCTCTGTGAATGCGTCTGTCTGTGTGTTCTCTCGAGGCATTGCCAAAGTTAACTCATTGGGCTCTTCTCCCTCTCTCCCTCCCCCTCTCCCTCTCCAGGCTCCTGAAGCAGACTACCTGGAGGCCTGTGTCGTCTCAGTGCTGCAGATCCACGTCACTCAGCCCCAGGGCGACGTGTTGGTCTTCCTCACTGGACAGGTAACAGTTAAAACTACAAACATGGCGCCCAGGTGCAAGGGCATCTATGGGAACCACCATCTTGACTGTAGTTTTTGTATTATTATTACTGAACATGTAAAGCAACACAATGATTAAAAACTACAAACATGGCAGCCAAGTGCTAGTGTGTCTATGGGAGCCACCATCTTGCCTGTAGTTTCCTAACCGGCTTTTCAAGGCTTCTATGGGTGTCGCCTTCTTGACCGTAGTTTTTGATTACAGAACAGGTTTGCGTAGCTCAACCCAACCCGGGTAAACCCACATTTAGAACTACAAACATGGAGCCCAGGTGCTAGTGCATCTGTGGGAGCTGCCATCTTGCCTGTAGTTTTCTAACCAACTGCTGTGCTGCTCTTGTCTGCTAGGAGGAGATTGAGGCGTGCTGTGAGCTGCTCCAGGAGCGATGTCGGCGTCTGGGCTCCAAGATCAGCGAGCTCCTGGTGCTGCCCATCTACGCCAACCTGCCCTCTGACATGCAGTCCAAGATATTCGAACCCACACCCCCTGGAGCCAGGAAAGTGAGTCTGCCTGCCTCTCTACACTACACTGATTTGCTTAGTTCATTTTGAAGAGGTGCACACATCGATTGTTCAGCTAGAGCTCTCCACAGGAGAGGGTCATTGGGGTTGATCAGGCTAATTTACCAGTCAAAGTGAAACGAGTACAGAAATTGCTGCTTGGGTTTGTGTGGATCGCTGTTCTCCACAGTTTTAAGGAAAGCAGCAGTCATCACACATTCAAGCAGGTGTATCTTCATGTTTTTTGTTTGGAATGGTAAACTAGCTCAGTCAACACCAATGGCCCTACCGGATTGTCAGCACCTGATTTATGTGGAGAGCTCAGTGTGAATAACAGAATATTAGGTTAGTGCAGCACTATTGTCTTGTTTTACCTCAGGAACGCTGGAGAAGGCATTGGCCTAGACTCATGGCTATCGGCTTGGCTTGTTTTCCTCTTGCATTCATCCACCAATATAAAGAGCTGACGAACGCTGGGTCCTGTCTGGTTGTTGCCCTCAGGTTGTCGTGGCGACGAACATCGCCGAGACCTCCCTCACTATCGACGGCATCATCTACGTTATCGATCCGGGCTTCTGCAAACAGAAAAGCTACAACGCCAGGACGGGCATGGAGAGCCTGATAGTCACACCCTGCTCCAGGGTGAGGCACGGAGACGCACACAGCCACAGAGACACACACACACTGAGACACACAAACACTGACAGACACACAGACAGACACTGAGACTCCTTGCCCTGTGCACAGAACAGAGATGCTCTGCCCTGCACACAGCAAGCAATGTCTGTGCACTAGATCTTTATATAGACACCGTGTTGGGTAGCTGCTGTAGTTCTGTACAGGGTTTTATAGGGTTCTATAATGTGGTAGGCAACTAGAAAGTGGTCTTGCTTCACTGATCACACTCCTCATTGCAGCATGAATACGTCGGTATGTTTACTGTTAAGCAGAGTTGTTTATGCAGCTATAGCGGGAGGAGCAATTTATTATTTTACTAAGGTTGTGGTTTCTCCTGATCGTCACTTAACTGTGTGCGGGACTAACCTGTTCTCATGATGTATACATAAACATGTTGTATAATTGCTGTGTTTCCAATGGAGATCCTGTCTAACTTTGGTGCCTCTCTCTCTCTCTCTCTCTCTCTCTCTCTCTCTCTCTCTCTCTCTCTCTCTCTCTCTCTCTCTCTCTCTCTTTGACGTGATTGGTTCAGGCCTCAGCCAATCAGCGCGCGGGTCGTGCAGGGCGTGTGGCAGCAGGAAAGTGCTTCCGGCTCTACACAGCCTGGGCCTACAAGCACGAGATGGAGGAGAGCACTGTGCCGGAGATCCAGAGGACCAACCTGGGCAACGTGGTGCTGCTGCTCAAGAGCCTGGGTGAGGGGAGCGCGCTCAACCATTCGAACTACAAACAAGGAGTCAGGGCTCCTATGGGTGTGGCCATCACGACTGTAGTTTTTATATATACACCCCCCATGTCTCTGCAGGTATCAATGATCTGATCCACTTTGACTTCATGGACCCCCCTCCTCATGAGACCCTAGTCCTGGCTCTGGAGCAGCTGTACGCCCTGGGAGCCCTCAATCACCTAGGGGAGCTCACCAAGGTACTCCCTCCATCCCTCACCTTCACCCCTTTATCCCTCCACCACGAACGGGAGGGATTGGGTAACTTGTGCCTCTCGCTCTAGCCTCTCCCCCTGGCCTCTCGCTCTAGCCTCTCCCCCTGGCCTCTCGCTCTAGCCTCTCCCCCTGGCCTCTCGCTCTAGCCTCTCCCCCTGGCCTCTCGCTCTAGCCTCTCCCCCTGGCCTCTCGCTCTAGCCTCTCCCCCTGGCCTCTCGCTCTAGCCTCTCCCCCTGGCCTCTCGCTCTAACCTCTCCCCCTGGCCTCTCGCTCTAACCTCTCCCCCTGGCCTCTCTCTTTTCAGCTGGGACGCAGAATGGCTGAGCTACCGGTCGACCCCATGCTTTCCAAAATGGTCCTGGCATCCGAGCAGTGAGTACGAGGATGCTGCAGTAGGGTTGAGAAATCAGCGTGTGCCTTATAATAATGTTGAGCCGTTTTACTTTATAAGACAATATGTAGCTGTCTCTTCTAGTGCAACAGTGTCCCAAAGACAACTGTACACATTGCCTTATAAATCGTGTTAATTTTAAAAAGAACACCTAGGTATTTTTAGTGCCAATATCCATGTCTTAAGTATTCTCGTCAGTTGGTAGTCAAGCCGGCACGACCATTATGGCAAAATAAGATGTTCTGAGAATGGCTTCGTGATTGATGTACTTTAAAGAGATTAGTAGAACTGACAGCGCCATCTGGCTGTAGGAGTGAATTGTGGGCGTTACCATGGCGTCTCTGTGAATGTGTGTTGGCTCTGACCTCTGTCTCTCCTCTACTCTGTATTGTTTCAGGTATCGGTGCTCTGAGGAGATTCTGACCATCGCTGCCATGCTGTCGGTCAACAACTCCATCTTCTACCGGCCCAAGGACAAGGTGGTCCACGCTGACAACGCACGCATGAACTTCGTGGTGCCGGGCGGAGATCACCTGGTGCTGCTCAATGTCTATACTCAGGTGAGCCAGTGAGCCAGTGCCACACGCTGGAGGAGGGTGTGGCATAGACTCCACAAGGTGCTGGAAGGTGTCTTGAGGGATCCATTCAGTCATCAAAGTAATTGCATCTTACACTATAGTATTAAAGCCTCCCTTTGCATAGCAGCTTGATCCCTTCCTAGCTTTACTCTAAGCATAATAAGAGACACCTGAGATTGTTACCTGCACTCTTTGGATAATCAAGACCGAGAATGGGTGAAACTGCTGTGCAGTAGAAGTCTTATCCCCATCCCTGTGTTGAATGGTGTTGTATTAATAATAATAATAATAATAATAATAATATTATTATTATTTATTTCTTAGCAGATGCCCTTATCCAGGGCGAATTACAATTGTTACAAGATATCACATTATTTTTACATACAATTACCCATTTATACAGTTGGGTTTTTACTGGAACAATATAGGTAAAGTACCTTGCTCAAGGGTACAGCAGCAGTGTCCCCCATCTGGGATTGAACCCACGACCCTCAGGTCAAGAATCCAGAGCCCTAACCACTACTCCACACTGCTGCCCTGTACTGTAGTGTATTGAATGCTGTTGTATTGTGTGTGTGTTGCAGTGGGTGGAGAGCGGCTACTCCACTCAGTGGTGCTATGAGAACTTCATCCAGTTCCGCTCCATGAAACGGGCCCGGGATATCCGGGAGCAGCTGGAGGGGCTGATGGAGAGGATCGAGATCGAGCTGACCTCCAGCCCAGAGGACATCATCCCCATCCGCAAGGCAAGAAGCCAGAGCCCTGCAGGGCTGCACCCATCTGCACGCCATTGAGCTGTCAGCCCTTAGAAACGTTTTAATCACAGTTCAAGCATAGCAAAGTGTACTAAAGCATAGGTAAAGCATCGTAATAAACAAAACACGTTTAAACTGGTCAATGCATAGTGTTATTATGGGGAAAGCAGGGAAAAACTTGTGCAAACATACCCTGGTAAACTTTTATAAGGGAGATTTCTGAATCATTCTAGTTGCCTGCGAGATGATCAAACTGACTTCCATATGGCTAGACTGTCTTTATATTAGTAAACACCAGCACCATCTAGTGTACAGCTCTGTATTGCCAACAATACTAAAGTAAAATAGACTAGCTGTTTACAAGATGGTGCTGGATCTTCTAAAAAGACATTTTGTCTGATCTAGCCTGTGTTGCACGGATCTATGGCAGGCAACAAGAACTGAAGAGCAGCCCCTGGAGTCGGGAGAAAGCACTTTTCTGAAATACAGTTCATACCAGCCTTCATCATTCCCACTCTACAGATGTACAGACAGAGAGGGTAGGTGGGGCTGACAGATGATGAGATTAAAGGATGATAATTCAGCACTGAAGGAACCGAATCCAGAAACACTCACAATGACTGCAAGCCCTGTAAAACAGTAATCTCTATCCCTCTCTTCATCCCCCTCTCCATGTACCCCTCTCTCTCTCCCTCTCTCTCTCCCTCTCCCTCTTCATCTCTCTACCTCTCCCCTCCAGGCAGTCACAGCTGGTTTCTTTTACCACACGGCACGCCTCTCAAAGTCGGGGTACCGCACGGTGAAGCACCAGCAGACGGTGTACGTGCACCCCAACAGCTCTCTGTTTGAGGAGCAGCCACGCTGGATCATCTACCACGAGCTGGTCTTTACCACCAAGGAGTTCATGAGACAGGTGAGTCCCTGAGTACAGAGTCCCTGCCCAGTGACACCTGGGAAAGAGACAGCCATGTCCAGTTCACTTAGAATGGGACTGACAACAAAAACACAAGTTCACATCTATGGCCAGAAGTTTTGCATCACCCAATAGAATTAACTAGCTTCATAAAGTCGAATGAAACCTGCTGAATAATGTTACGTTAACATATTGAATTACATACCGCTTGGTAGTTTTCCATGTACTTTCCATGTATGAACATGAAATACTGTACTACTATTATAGCATCTAGCAGACTTTTGCGGTATCATTTTGTAGTTTCTTTGACTGTATGATGTTAAATAAAAGATCTAAATTATGCTCATATAGTATTTATTTTTATTATGTCTCAATCATAAAATTCTAGGTGATGCAAAACCTTTGGCTATAGCTGTACTTCAAGTCCAGTTGAATCAGAAACGGGTTGGCTGGTAGACATCATTTTTGCGTCTAGATTAATGAGATTGGAGTCCAATGTCAAGTTCAATTAGATGGGGTAGATGCCATTTTTGTTCACTAAAACACAGAGCTTTGTAAATTAGAATGGACACCAATGTCAAGATGAGATTTAGGGCTGTCCAATGACTTGCCTTTGAGCTCCACAGTACAGCTCTTTTGAAGGATTCAGTAGTGCTAATACTCGTAATTGCCTTTAAGAAGTATTATCGGCAGGTATTAAATAAATCCATTCACTGTGTTGATTTCAAAACAAGAAAATATGTCCTTTCCTCACCTTTACAATTGAGTACCAATCAATGGCAATCAAGTTCCGTTTTAAAAGCTGGTTGGAAGCGAATTGTCCTCTCACCCAGGGCGCTGATATTTTTTACTACAGTAGCGAGGGTGTAAACTGATTTTCATTGTACAGCAGTGAGAATCTTCACCCCGGATGAGAGGAAAATTGCAAGTAGGAGTATCCATGCACTGCATGACTGCAAGGACCATTACTATTATTATTATTATTATTATTATTATTATTATTATTAATTTCTTAGCAGACGCCCTTATCCAGGGCGACTTACAATTGTTACAAGATTTCACATTATACAGATATCACATTATTTTTTTTACATACAATTACCCATTTATACAGTTGGGTTTTTACTGGAGCAATCTAGGTAAAGTACCTTGCTGAAGGGTACAACAGCAGTGTCCCCCACTGGGGATTGAACCCACGACCCTCCGGTCAAGAGTCCAGAGCCCTAACCACTACTCCACACTGCTGCCCCATCTGTAGTCTTGGGTAGAAGCCTATCCAGTCAGAATGCAGCACGCTGATGCAGCGTGTGAAACATGAAGGGTGCCTGAATGTAGTTCATACATTTAGGCAGCTTTTTAGCAAACAGAACTTTCGTTAGTGATTTTTCTTTTGTCCCGGCTGGTTCACTCTACTCCAGTAGACGCAAAAGGCGTGGTTGAATTGGTAGAGGACTGTGTTCACTACAGCTCTGTATCTGACTGCGTCTCTCTCTCCCCCCCCTCTCTCGCTTGGCAGGTCATTGAGATCGACAGCGCCTGGCTGCTGGAAGTGGCTCCTCATTATTACAAGGCCAAAGAATTGGAGGATCCGTCTAGCAAGAAAATGCCCAAGAAAGTGGGGAAGAGCAGAGAAGAACTGGGCTGAGATCTCCTCCCAGCAGGGACTCCAAACAGCCTTTCACAGGGGCGGTATTAACCAGGGCTTTGTACCACTCAAGAGGAACAACTTTAACGCTGCAGTCGTCACAATCAAACCAGTTAGCCAGATCCATGTCCCTGGTTTACTGTTTGAGTTTCAGCCATGGTACTGCTGCTGGCACCGTGCGCTGTTGCAGGGATGGAAATAAGACCCGAGGGATCCATTCAGTCATTAAAGTAATCTAACTGAATAGTATTACAGGGATGGAAATAAGACTCCCGTTGATCCATTCCTAGTTTTACTGACACACCTGAGCTTGTTCCCCATACACTGGGGCTAATCAGGCTCATTGTAAGCCCTGGAATGGGTGAAACACTGTGCAGTTCTTATTTCCATCCCTGTTATGCCTGGTTGTACGGTTTGCAGTCCCCTTGTTCTGATGTTTGCAGTCCTGTAGAATACCTCGTGCTTCAGTTACTTGCTCCAGTCTGCGTTGTGGTGCTTGAGCCAGGAGCTGCTCTTCATTTCTAGTTGCCTGCTATAGATCGATCTATCATAGGCTAGATCAGCCTTTATAGAAGTAAGCGCCATCTAGTGGTCTGCCAATTTGGAAACAAGTTTCCTTAAGTATTGCTGGTAATACACTAGCTGTGCACTGGAGGGTGCTGGCGCTCACTAATATAAAGACACTGGCTGGTCCAGCCTATGGTAGTCTATGGCAGGCAACTAGAATTGAAGATTAGAGATCCTGATTTAATACTAATCTTGGATTACCCAATGTAAGGTAAGATTAGTGCTAATAGAGGTCTGTGAAACTAGCCGATAGTCAGAACAACTCAACACATCAAAACATAAAGAAACACACATTGTCATTGGAGACCCACTCAAAACCAATACAAATACAATTAGTAAGAGAACATTATAACAATGCATGTGACGCGGTTTTCTCTTATGCAAGTTTCCTGATTTTCTTTTAGAACGGTATTGGTGGTTCTTCATGCATTGACAAGGCTTTGTTGTGGTTGCTACTACTGTGGTGTGTGCTGAGACTCGTATTGTAAAGCTGAGGGAGGACACATTAGTGAATGGATTTATTTCATACCTGCTGATGAATACCTGCTGATGAATACTTAAAGGCAATTAGGAGTATCAGCACAGCCCTAATTGCTTCAGTAAACACATGTAAGTTCAAGTACAGATTGATGGACTGTGAATCATCACTCAACACAAATTAACACTGAAGGTAAACATGTTCTATCAGACTCGAGATTGTAGATTTCAAATAACACATTTGAACAAGCTATGCATCACAACTGCTGCTGCAGAGTCACTTCCAGTAGGACGTCGATTTTATCCGTTTATACTTCTTGAAAAACAAGAAAAAACTTTATTAAGAGATAGACCCACCCACTTCTTTGTTGTTACATTATAGTTTCATATAATATTTAGTCGATGTCTGGAGATAATTTCAGCAAAAATAGAAATCCGAATTTCTGTATGATTTAAAAATATATAAATATGAGGGAGTTCGACTTTAAATCAGAGAATAAAAAAGAATATTACCAATATAATTACTGTTGAATGCAATTCAATGGACAGATGCAAACCAAGTAAGTTATGCCCTCTGTGGTGTCTTGTATATATTTAAAGGTTAAGTATTTTTTTTTTTTATTTAAATTTTTTTACTTACTGTCGAACCCTCGTCAGCAGAACCATCACCCAGAACGCAAATCTGAAAATGTTGTGTGTGTATATATACATTCTCTTTTCTTTTTTTAATGTAATAAACAGTTTCACACAAAACTAAACAGCTTGTTGTGGTGAGTCAGTCATTGGAGTCATTTCTGTGACTAATTTGCTGGGTTTCACCAGATTGATTTCACCCCTGGATGATTTCTGTACTGTAATATGGAGCTGCTTAATTAGACATTTAAAGTGGTAGAGTTTTCAGTATTATAGTAACTTTGAAAAAATATATTTGAACATGAACTTATACTAGTGTGTCCAAGCAATGGTAATGATGGTGTGAGTAGAATGGAAGCAATGGTACTTGTAGAACAATTTTACTAGTAGAATGCTAGTAGTGGAATGATAGTAGTTGCTGTAGAATGGTAGGAGAGGCAGTCTGTCAGAGCTCTGAAAGGGGAAAGAGATAGAGATGGTATATTTTTTTCTCCCTTGCAGACATCATTAATTGTGTGTAAGGAACAGACTGGATATTAAATAAAATACCTGACACTGTATAAACACTAAGGGCAACGCCTGTATTTAACATGCATATCTCTGATAGCGTTTAGACCACACTGAAATTGACCTGGCAAGGCTACACATCTAGATAACAGAGATGTGAGAGAGCCAGTTAAAAGGCTCCTTTGCATCCACGTTACTCAAGCAGACCACTGGGAAGTCAAGCAGACAAAAGCTTCAGCCCCAAAACAAGCGTCCGTCTGCTTGGTTTCTTAGAGGTTTGCCTCGCCAGTCTTTGGCAGCTCCGTCTTTGTGTTTCTCTGTAGAATCAGCCTTCAGGCTCGAACTCACCAAACAGGGGGAACAGGGAGGGCCGGCACAGTGCATTGTGGGACTGAGGAGGGCGATCTGGACCAACACCTGTTGTGATGTTGTCTGGACACGTTATTCATACATGACAATACAGAGCAGTACCAGGAAGTTAGATTAAATCATTAGAAATGTCTTGGGATAGCTTACCAGCAAGGAGTGGATATTCCAAAGCATTCAAGAGCTGGATTTAACAGGTGCGTGTGTCCTAAGATTTCTAATTCTTCTTATGGGGGAGCTACTAGAACATATGCAAATGACTCTGAAATGGTTTCAACAACTCCGAGTTTAACAGCTCTGTTAAACACAGCACTACATGTAATAGTTACAGAGAGTTACTGCACAATTATTAAAGTAACCGAGGGACTGGGAAGGAAAGGAAATTCAGTAAATTAAAAAAAGAGATGAATGATTGTGTTTTGATTGTTTTTTTTTATTATTATTTTGACTGTTACAAATGAGCTAGCTGCTTGCCATGCTGTGTGTGTGTATGTGTGTATATGTGTATGTATGTGTATATATATATATATATATATATATATATATGTGAAAGGAAATCCCTATATTGCAGATGTCTGTATAGAATGTAAGGAGGAAGTGAAAGTATTGCTTATACCTTTGTTATATTAAGTCTATAACGTGTAATTATATGCATATTTATTACAGATACATTCAGTAGATTATCATTATTACAATTGTTCTTGCATGTTTTTCACGTGAATATATATTTCACGTGCAATTTCATATTATTTTAGGTTTGAAAAGATTGCCAAGTATAACTGTGTTACACATTTTGCTGTCTCTGGTTAATACATCCTCATTTTAAAAGTATTGCACTCAGTACCTGTATTACTTCAGCAGTACTTTCGCATTGACCTTGCACTTCATTTAACTGTGTCTCTGCCAAAAATACTGCATTATACTGCTACCCATCAATCCTTTTATTTATTATAGTATTATGAATCATTTTATTTATTGTATTTATTACAGAAGTCTTGTACTGTAAGAGTGAAAAGGCGTTGAATAGACAGATTCACTTACAAAAAAAATCAAACAGCTCTGTTCTGTATATTAAATGTATTGCTCTTTCAAAATGAAATAGGAAACTTCAGTTTCTGAAATCGATAAAGGAAATTCTTTCCTACTCCTTCAGTGCTACACGCCTGTTTGTTTAAGATAAAGACTGCAGCTGAACTGCTGACGTCATGAGCTGTGTGGACTTCAGCAAGCTCAGCAGCAGAACTGTGGGATCAGAGTGGGATCAGAGTGGGATCAGCTCAGAAGTGAGGAAGATCAACCAGCATCATTAATAAGAGAAATAGGGGCCAGTTTGAATTGTGTAAAGACCACCAACTTGTTAACTCTGTATTAATCCATCTGGTGTGTGTGTGCGTCCCACAACAAGGTGTGATTTATTGACAGCCTTATAAACATTGAATAATAAAGAGTGGAAAGATGGCGGCTCCCGAGTGGCGCATCCACTAAAGGCGCTCCACGTGGAGTGCAGGATGCGCCCTATAGCCTGGACGTCGCCGGTTCGAGTCCAGGCTATTCCACAGCCGACCGTGGACGGGAGCTCCCAGGGGGCAGTGCACAATTGGCCGAGCGTCGCCCGGGGGGAGGGAGGGTTAGGTCGGCCAGGGTGTCCTCGGCTCACCGCACACCAGCGACCCCTGTAGTCTGGCCGGGCGCCTGCGGGCTTGCCTGTAAACTGCCCAGGGCTGTGTTGTCCTCCGACGCTGTAGCTCTTGGGTGGCTGCATGGTGAGTCTGCAGTGTGTAAAAAAAGTGGTTGGCTGACGGCACACGCTTCGGTGGACAGCGAGTGATCGTCTTCGCCCTCCCGAGTCAGCGCAGGGGTGGTGGCGGTGAGCTAAGCCTAAAAATAATTGGCAATTCCAAATTAGGAGAAAATAATAAAAAATAATTGGCAACGACTAAATTTAAAAAAAATAAAATAAAAAAGTGTTGTCTTTAAACAGCTAGAGATTTGAGAGAGTGTGCTTTAACAATGTCAGATCAATATTAAAAGATAATATTTCTTAAAGATGGCGTTCATTTTAACAAATGGACCCGTGTAGGAAAACCCGGCAACATTGCACAAGTAGGCCTGCAGAAGATTTGATGGAAAAACCTGGTCAGATATGACTGTGTTTAATAGACAAGTTCACTTTTATGGGAGTTCCGTTAAAGGTGAAACCTTCCACAGCAAAGCGTTCTATTTTGGCTGTCACTTGTGCTTTAAGATGGTAAGATAATTAAAACAGACCCTGTGAAGTAAAGTAACAATCAGATTACAATAATTAAAACCAACTCCCCTATTCCCACTCTCTCACTCCCTCTCTTTCTCTCACTCTATCTTTTTGCAGGACCAATCACCTCTCTCACGCGTGTATCCCTCCACCTCAGCCTTGCAGGATCTACTTTCCCCCTGTCGGTGCTATGACTTCAGAAGAGAGCGATGTAGTCGGCAAAACCAACATGAGCTGCTCCACGCCGGAGGGCCCCGGCTGTGATTCCTCCGAGCTCGATTGCACGGTGTGCTTCTGCCCCTTCGACAATGTCTTCAAGGCCCCCAAAGTCCTGAGCTGCCATCACACCTTTTGCCTGGAGTGCTTGGCCCGCATGAATGTGTCCTCCGTGGAAAACAAGACCCTGGTTTGCCCGTTATGCCGCGAGGAAACCCAGTTGGAGACAGGGAAGGCGCTGCCAGACCTGCCCAACAACCTGGAGCTGATTGGTAAGCTGGCCCCGGAGATGCAGGGTGCCGTCTCGGTGAGGTTTAACCGAAGCAAAGGCCGCCTGTGGGTTAAAAAGAAGATGGACCCTGCCTCCCTGATCAAGCCCAGCAAGGTGGACAGCATCAGCCTCTCTTTGGATGTCGGCCGCCCCCCTTCCAGGGTCAGGACCGAGGCCTCCAGGCTGCTCCTTTCCACCTGTAGCTGCTACACTGCCATCGCCAGCATGGTCGTGGTGACCGTGGTTCTGGTCCTGTCTGGGATTCTTATATTCGTGCTGGTTCCCAGGTTACAGTATAGCCAGTATATGCTCAACCAAACTGTCACACACGTTTATAATATATCCATCACACCCCCACTGCCAAACAGCACTCAGATTTAATAGAAGGGATCGCCGGAGTGTTTAAGGAGGCACTAGCTGATGGAATGGTTCATTCCTCTTGTTGTGCATTTCCATTCGTTGTCTCTCAGGTGCAGTTTGGCAAGAAGTGTTTAAATGACTGTTTTCTGTATTGAAGAGCAGACTTGCTATAGAGTTTCCCTTGCTGGAATTAGAGACTGGGAATTGGAGAGTGATCTCTTATCCCCCCGTAGGATTTTGAAAAGCGCCTTGGAGCCTCGCTGCTTGTCAAGTCCACCGTGCACACTACAGTGATTGTCTTTGTAAATAGCAGGAGTTATGTGGCTTGTATTCTTTCAAGATGTCCTTTTTATATACTGTAAACAAAACTAATGTACAGAGTTTTATGGAAATGTAACTGTTTTTTGTTAGTTTGTTTTTGAACTGAAGAGCAGCTCAGGAAAAAGCACCTTAGCACTTTTCTCAAATACTGAGTTATTAACAGCCTTCCTCATTCCATTCAAGTCATGTGACAATGTGACCCACCCACTCTATAGATGTACAGACAGAGAGGGTAGGTGGGGCTGACAGATGATGAGATTAAAGGATGATAATTCAGCACTGAAGGAACCGAATCCAGAAACACTCACAATGACTGCAAGCCCTGTAAAACAATAAAGGAAACATAAAAACATGAAAATGATGCTTGAAGCTATTTGTTCTTTTATTAGTGTTTAAACTCTCCCTCTCTTCATTTCCCTCTCCTCTCTCTCTCCCCTGCTTCTCTCTCTCCCTAGCCCTTTCTTCATCTCCCTCCCCCTCTCCATCTACCCCTCTCCTATCCTTCTCTCTCCCTATCTCTCCATCTCTTCCCCTCTCCATCTACCCCTCTCTCGCTCTCCATCTATCCCATCTCTCTCTTCCTATCCCCCTCTCCATGTACCTCTCTCTCTCCCTATCCCTCTCTTCATCTCTCTACCCCTCCCTCATTCTACTACCCTCTCTCTCCCTCTTCCTATCCCCCTCTCCATCTCCTTCTCTCCCTCCCTCTCCCTCTTCATCTCTCTCCCCTCCAGGCAAGTCGGGGTACCGCACGGTGAAGCACCAGCAGACGGTGTACGTGCACCCCAACAGCTCTCTGTTTGAGGAGCAGCCACGCTGGATCATCTACCACGAGCTGGTCTTCACCACCAAGGAGTTCATGAGACAGGCGAGTCCCTGAGTACAGAGTCCCTGCCCAGTGACACCCGTGAAAGAGACAGCCATGTCCAGTTCAGTTAGAATAGGTCTATAGCTCTGGCCAGAATTTAGACAAAAATCTAAAAATGTGACATTTCGAAATCGAACGTGAAATACTGTACTACTATTCTACCGTCAGGCAGATGTTTGCAATATTATTTTGAAGTTTCTTTGACTACATGATGTTAAATAAAATATCTAAATTATGTTCTTATAGTGTTTTTCTTATTTTATTGTGTCAGTCCTAAAATTCTAGGTGATGCAAAACTTTTTGCAAGCACTGTCAGTTTGATTTTAAGCTGTACTTCAATTAGGAGTTCAGTCGAGTTGAATTAGATGGGGTAGATACTATTTTTTTTTCCAAAAAAACCCCAAGAAGACAAGTCCAGTTGAATCAGAAATGGGTTGGTTGGCAGACATCATTTTTACATCTAAATCAGTGTTTCTCAACGGGGGTGGTCTGAAGCCAATGGGGGGCGTTAACATCCAAGAGGGTGCAAGGGGGGCATTGTGTTTTTGTATTTCTGCAGTATCATCAGAATCCACGAATACTGGCCTTCCTTACAAAGCACTGTGTCCCGAGTAAGAGTCAGATTGGCTTTCTACCAAACCACCGCACTCCTGACCATATTTACACCCTACACACCTTAATCAATAAACACGTCCACCAAACTAATAAAGGTAAAATATTTGCCTGCTTATAGACTTCAAAAAGGATTTTGACCAAATTTGGCACAAAGGACTGTTTTATAAACTTCTTCAAAGTGGTGTAGGGGGTAAAGTCTATGACATCATAAAATCTATGTACAAGAGCAGCCAAAATCTGAATCCATCTCAACCAGTCCGACACAAATGCCTTCCACAAGAAAGTGCCCCAAATGCCCCAAATGCTCAAAAATAAGGGAATCAAATTTTCCAAAATGTATAAATCGTGTAAAAGTGTTTCCACACCTTCCTGACTCAAAGAAACTGCCAACCCTGCTAGGAGAGGGAGAGCGGACAGAAGAGCTAGCAGCTCAATACGTGTCTGCCTGCCACAGACTGAGGAACACTATGTAATTCTCGGAACTAGTAGAATTAAATGTAATTAATAATTGATGTTGAACTAAGCTTGGCTGATCCTTAAGGGGCGTTGTTACGAAAAAGGTTGAGAAACACTGGTCTAAATGAATGAGACTGGAGTCCAATGTGAAATTCAATTAGAAGGGGTAGATGCCATTTTTGTTCAATAAAACACAAGGCTTTATGTATATATATATATATATATATATATATATATATATATATATATATATATATATATATATATATATATATATACTGTATATATAAGAGTGTATATAAGAGTGTATAAGTGTATATATATGAGAGAGAGAGAGAGAGAGAGAGAAAGAGAGAGAGAACCTCAGTATATTGACCTGAACACTAGCTGCCTCCCATATATTTCTCTCCCTTGCAGATACCGTTAAATGTGTGTATGTAACAGACCGACTATTAAATAAATTATCTGACACTGTAATTACAACTGTATAAACACTAAGGGCAACACTTGTATTTAACATGCATATATCTGATAGCGTTTAGACCAAACTGAAATTGACCTGGCAAGGCTACACATCTAGATAACAGAGATGTGAGAGAGCCAGTTAAAAGGCTCCTTTGCATCCACGTTACTCAAGCAGACCACTGGGAAGTCAAGCAGACAAAAGCTTCAGCTCCAAAACAAGCGTCCGTCTGCTTGGTTTCTTACAGGTTTGCCTCACCAGTCTTTGGCAGCTCCGTCTTTGTGTTTCTCTGTAGAATCAGCCTTCAGGTTCAAACTCACCAAACAGGTGAAACAGGGAGGGCCGGCACAGTGCATTGTGGGATTGAGGAGGGCGATCTGGACCAACACCTGTTGTGATGTTGTCTGGACACGTTATTCACACATGACAATACAGAACAGAACCGGGAAGTTAGATTAAATCATTAGAAATGTCCTGGGATAGCTTACCAGCAAGGAGTGGATATTCCAAAGCATTCAAGAGCTGGATTTAACAGGTGCGTGTGTCCTAAGAATTCTAATTCTTCTTATGGGGGAGCTACTAGAACATATGCAAATGACTCTGAAATGGTTTCAACAACTCCGAGTTTAACAGCTCTATTAAACACAGCACTACAACGTAATAGTTACAGAGAGTTACTGCACAATTATTAAAGTAACCGAGGGACTGGGAAGGAAAGGAAATTCAGTAAATTAAGAAAGGGAATGATGATTATTTTTTTTTTGGTATTGTTTTTTGACTATGTTACAAATGAGCTAGTTGCCTTCATGCTGTAGAATAGCGTTTAATTATTAGTATATTTATTACTGATACATTCTATAGGTTATCATTATTACTAATGTTATTACATGTTTTTTTCCACATGTAGTAACATGTATCATCATACTACAGAAAAACGTCCAATTACATATTTCCGGTATTTTAATTTAACAAGATTGCCAAGTATAACGTGTGTTACAAATGTTGCTGTCTCTGTGCTGTCTCTGGTCTTGCACTGAGTACCTGTATTACTTCAGCAGTACTTTCGCATTGACCTTGCATTACATTTAACTGTGTGTCTGCCCAATATACTGCATTATACTGCTACCCATCAATCATTTTTATTTATTATTGTATTATTAGGGCTGTCAATTAATCGGAGTTAATTTATGCGATAACGCGTTCATTTCTTTGGAGATATTTTTAACACACTAATTGCGCGTTTGGCTTTCTTATTGCTTAACGTTTACTTTTTAATTTTTTTTAACGTATTTTTGTATTAATACACCGGGTTTTATCAGCATCTAGTTTGTTTGTGCTCTACGTCGATTGCTTCCTGATCCCCTGTTAACGGAGGTGCGGGGATTGGGGAAACGCGTGCACCAAAATAAATACATAAATTAATAAATAAATAAATAAATAAATAAAATACAAATCCCGATCTGTCACAGCTGATGTGAGGAAGTGATATGGGATGTAACAAAATAACATACCGAACGTAGCATCGCCTGTTTTGTACAGAATATTTTTGATCATTAGTGAAATTCGACTCCGTATTGCAGGTACTTGGTGTGTTAGTTTTTAACGTGGTTTAAATTGCATTACATTCAAACACTGTATGCTCAAACTGATTACAGATTGATGTAAAACTGTCAAAGAAAGTGTTCTATAATATGCCAGCAAGCCAGAACAACACAATGAAACCGAGCAATGCAATTATTATTATTATTATTATTATTATTATTATTATTATTATTATTATTATTATTATTAAATAAATATAAAACTATAAAGTGGCGACACTATTAATCTCTCTCTCTCTCTCTCTCTCTCTCTCCCTCTCTCTCTCTCTCTCTCTCTCTCTCTCTCTCTCTCTCTCTCTATATATATATATATATATATGACAACAGGCTTTTTATGCTGGGTTGTTTATTGGATAATAATAATAATAATAATAATAATAATAATAATAATAATAATAATAATAATAATAATAATAATACAATGACAGTACAATACAAATTTCACTTATACAGCATTCCAGTGTGAATATAAAATAAATATTCAAATGTGTCTAGGATATAATCCAGCTACAAATAAACAGACCCAAACAAATACGTTTTCAAATAGGATTTAAAAGATTCAATTGTTCTCGCATTCCTGATATGAATCGGGAGCTAGTTCCAACGACGAGGGTCATTATAACTGAATGCCGTGGTTCTGACAGAGTTCAAATGAATTTTAGGGACTGTCAGAAAATTAGCATTTTCCGATCTCAGGGAGCGACCAGAGACATGTGGGGTCAGCAGATCTTGAAGATGAGAAGGTCCAAAACCATGTAAGGCCTTCTAGGCAATAATAATAATAATAATAATAATAATAATAATAATAATAATAATAATAATAATAATAATAATAATAATAATAGCATCAGTAATAAAACAAACAAATGAGATTAAATATGCGATTAAACCAAGATTAACTAAAATACGTTTTTTTAATCGCTTGACATCCCTAATTATTATAAATACTTTTATTTACTGTATTTATTACAGCAGTATTGTACCATAAGACAGGGAAAAGGGGTCAACTGGACATATTCACTTACAAAAAAAAAGAGACCGCTCTGTTCTGTATATTAAATGTGTTGCTCTTTCAAAATGAAATAGGCAACTTCAATTTCTGAAATCGATGAAGGAAATTCTTTCCTACTCCTTCAGTGCTACACGCCTGTTTGTTTAAGACAAAGACTGCAGCTGAACTGCTGACGTCATGAAGACAATCATCTGTAGTGCAAGAACAGTAAACCAGCGTCTGAAACTGGGAGAGCTGTGTGGACTGCAGCAAGCTCAGCAGCAGAACTGTGGGATCAGAGTAGGATCAGCTCAGAAGTGAGGAAGATCAACCAGCATCATTAATAAGAGAAATAGGGGCCAGTTTGAATTGTCTAAAGACCACCATCTTGTTAAATCTGTATTAATCCATCTGGTGTGTGTCCCACCCCAAGGTGAGATTCATTGACAGCCTTATAAACATCATTGAATCATAAAGAGTGGAAAGACATCTGTAAAATGCCAGGTCAATAATGGATGGGACGTTTACCAAGAAGTCAAGTCCAAAAAGAGAATATTTGCTGTGGAAGTTGCTTCCCCTGTAATGGCACAGCCATCGGGGTACATGAGAGAATGAACGTGTCCGCCCTCAATCGCTTACTCTTTTCCTCGTGTTTTCAAGCCTCTGGAGTAGACCCACTCTGTAGGCACATTAATTAAGGATTAAGGTCCTTTTTCCTGCTGTGCCTCCATTATTAAAGCAAGCGCCGTCCATAAACAGCCTCAGATTTGAGAGTGTGCTTTATCAATATTAAAAGATAACATTTCTTAAAGATGGCGTTCATTTTAACAAATGGACACATGTAGGAAAACCCGGCAACATTGCACAAGTAGGTCTGCATAAGATTCTGTGGAAAAACCTGGTCAAATATGACTGTGTTTAATAGACAAGTTCACTTCTATGGGAGTTCTGTTAAAGGTGAAACATTCCACAGCAAATCTTTCTATTTTGGCCGTCACTTGTAAGCACAATTCCCATAGACCCTTGTCCTTTAAGATGGTAAGATCATTAAAACAGACCCTGTGAAGTAAAGTAACAATCAGATTACAATAATTAAAACCAACTCCCATATTCCCACTCTCTCACTCCCTCTCTTTCTCTCACTCTATCTTTTTGCAGGACCCATCACCTCTCCCACCCGTGTATCCCTCCACCTCAGTCTTCCCGAATCTACTTTCCCCCTGTCGGTGCTATGACTTCAGAAGAGCGCGATGTAGTCGGCAAAACCAACACGAGCTGCTCCGCGCCGGAGGGCCCCGGCTGTGATTCCTCGGAGCTCGATTGCACAGTGTGCTTCTGCCCCTTCGACAATGTCTTCAAGGTCCCCAAAGTCCTGAGCTGCCACCACACCTTTTGCCTGGAGTGCTTGGCCCGCATGAACGTGTCCTCCGAGAAAAACAAGACCCTGGTTTGCCCGTTATGCCGTGAGGAAACCCAGTTGGAGACAGGGAAGGGGCTGCCAGACCTGCCCAACAACCTGGAGCTGATCGGCAAGCTGGCCCCGGAGATGCAGGGCGCCGTCTCGGTGAGGTTTAACAGAAGCAAAGGCCGCCTGTGGGTTAAAAAGAAGATGGACCCCGCCTCCCTGATCAAGCCCAGCAAGGTGGACAGCGTCAGCCTCTCTTTGGATGTCGGCCGCCCCCCTTCCAGGGTCAGGACTGGGGCCTCCAGGCTGCTCCGCTCCACCCGGTGCTTCTACCCGGTGCTTGTCGTGGCAGTGGTGACCGTGGCTCTGGTCCTGTCTGGGATTCTTATATTCTTGGTGATTCCCAGTTTCATGCACCGCCAAGATCAAACTGTCATACACTATTATAATATATCCATCACACCCCCACCGCCAAACAGCACTCAGATTTAATAGAAGGGATCGCCGGAGTGTTTAAGGAGGCACTAGCTGATGGAATGGTTCATTCCTCTTGTCGTGCATTTCCATTCATTGTCTCTCATGTGCAGTTTGGCAAGAAGTGTTTAAATGACTGTTTTCTGTATTGAAGAGCAGACTTGCTATAGAGTTTCCCTTGCTGGAATTAGAGACTGGGAATTGGAGAGTGATCTCTTATCCCCCCGTAGGATTTTGAAAAGCGCCTTGGAGCCTCGCTGCTTGTCAAGTCCACTCTGCTCACTGTCTTTGTAAATAGCAGGGGTGATGTGGCTTGTATTCTTTCAAGATGTCCTTTAATATACTGTAATGTACAGAGTTTTATTAAAATGTAACTGTTCTTTGTTTTTTGTTAGTTTGTTTTTTTTGATGTTTTTTTGGTTGTTGTGAAAGATGTACAGCTCTGGACAAAAGTTTTGCATATTATATATATATATATATATATATATATATATATATATATATATATATATATATATATACTTTAGATATGTTGTTTAACTTCATGTGATCAAATAAACTACTAAATGATATTGCATAATTCTACTGCAAGCCATAATAGTAGTACAGTATTTCATGTTAGATTAGCTTTGTTCATTTTTGTCAGCTTGTCGTTAAGTGTATGGGAAACTACAAAGCGGTATGCAATTCAATATGTTAACATAACATTATTTATTCAACTTTATGAAGCAAAATGAGTTAATTTTATAAGCTGATGCAAAACGTTTGGCCATAGCTGTAGGATGCTGGTAGCAAAGAAAGAAATCAAGCCATGCTTGCACACACACTGACTCACACACACACAAACACACATACACACACATTCAGTTAGTCATGCCGACAGACACACACACACACAAAGGAAGTTGATGGTTGCAGAGATTTGCAAAATCAATACACACAGTAACCCAAAAACAGAAAGCTGTCAGTTTGGCCATTTTATTAGGAGCACCTTTCATTAACATCTCTTAGTTTTACGACAGTAACACCGACGAAGACACTAGCCAATACCTGTGTCTGTTTCACTCAGTTCTTTCTAGTTTAAACTGTGTAGAGTTCATGAAGTTTGTTCTTTAATTAGAAACTTTTTTTTGTTTTTGTTTCACTGTTATATTTCTGTATAGTGATACCCTGGAGCTGTGGATCAGTGAAGTTTTTCAAACTAGTCGGACTGCATTCTGCTTCAGATAAGGATTCAAATACCTGTCAAACCTTCGTGACTGCACGAATGCTTAGCATAATGGAGCTGTTATTTAGAGCTGGTTTGCCCTTTGCCTCATATCTGCTTCCTTTTATGCTGGTCCAAATACAGGCGTCAATTGTTATTCCTCTGGCCTCGGCCAATCACTGCGGTCAAAAAGCAAGCATTGCTACGGGTTTATTAATTTGGCTGGTACCCTTAGACAGTAGTCTTGTAACATAAGAAACGGGAAATGCATCGACTGAACAGATTCGCTTTTGTTGTGAGAAGCATAGGAGACTAGTAGGGCAGAGGGGAGATATTTGGCCCCTCCACTTTTTTCGCTCAGTGTATACACACTATCATTCTCTGTCATGTTATGGTTTCGTCTTTACACGGTTTCTAATGAAATAAATAAGGCATTCAGAGGATGACCTTGATATGGAAAAAACACACTAGCAGCGTAGAAAGGGGTGACTGGAGGCAGACTTAGGGTAGTTAAGTGGAGACAGCTTAAAAATGATTTGTTAATATAGACTAGGTAGTTGTTCATATTCCAGGTTGCTGCATACTGCTCCTTCAATCCAAACAAGTACAGTGTAGGGATTTGTGTGCATGTATTAAAAAAAACAAGAACGCACAATGTCCTTTTATTTCAATGGCACGTGCGTGAAATTATACTGCTTGCATTAAATTATATATATATATATATATATACTGTACAGTCACTGCAGGGGGGGGGGGGGGGGGATGACTGGACAGCTGTAGGGTGAGTAAGCAATCGTGGGTCTGCAGCTTTAATGAGTTTTAATGCATGTTTTTTTCCAGATTATGGCAGCCGGTAGCAGAACGAAGGTATTGTATTGCTGCACGCAAGGAAGCCTGGGTGGAGACAGAGCAGCAGTTCAAAAACAGCCGGAAACCTTTCCAGCGAAAACAGAAACAGAAATATTCCACCCCAAACTGGTTAAACTGGTTATAGGTGTGTTTGCAGCAAACAATAGCTGCAGTATCAATTTAACTTCGCATTATTAATATTATTATTATTAGCTGTTAACCCTTTGTTTTTTTTAGTTTTTTACTGTTGTTAGATGTGTGCCTAGAATCAGATCACCGCGTAATCTTCTTTGTTCAAGACTGAATAGATTCAATTATTTTAGCCTGTCTGCATACGACATGCCTTTTAAACCCGGGATAATTCTGGTTGCTCTTCTTTGCACTCTTTCTAGAGCAGCAATATCCTTTTTGTAACGAGGTGACCAGAACTGAACACAATATTCTAGGTGAGGTCTTACTAATGCATTGTAAAGTTTTAACGTTACTTCCCTTGATTTAAATTCAACACTTTTCACAATATATCCGAGCATCTTGTCGGCCTTTTTTATAGCTTACCCACATTGTCTAGATGAAGACATTTCTGAGCCAACATAAACTCCTAGGTCTTTTTCATAGATTCCTTCTTCAATTTCAGTATCTTCTATATGGTATTTATAATGCACATTTTTATTGCCTGTGTGCAATACCTTACACTTTTCTATATTAAATGTCATTTGCCGTGACAGGTTTTGATAATTGTTTGGGCTGTATTTTCTTTGACACGTCATGGTGTAACAATTACAGAAGAGCCCTAGGGCCATGCGAGAAAAAAAAAAAATAAAACTCAATTTTACTTTAAAAACCCGAAATTTCGCAGAAATAACTAGACATGGTCGAGCTTGGTCTAGCGAACTCTGAACTGCGACAAAAGCACTGCTGTCTGAAGCCTCAAATTCACTTGTGTCGCGTTTTGATGAAGTCTAAAAACTTCTAAAGTCTCTCCTGGTATAAATCCAATTCCCCACATATATTATAGACTCATATCTGTTTGGAAAAGCAGCTAAAGTTTGGAAAGCATGTTTTACATGGGCTTGATAGATAATTGATCTGTTTCCCTTTAGGCATTAGTTTTTAATTAAGTCTGTTACCAAGAACGTCTTTTGCCCCACCACAATTGATCACGTTTATACTGCAAACAAATGTCTTTGAAAAAAATACACACATTTGAAGCCTTGCAAATGACTTATTTCTATTTATTATAATGCCATCACCAAAGTCGTCATTCATTTACGAAGAACGTACACCCCAAGGTCCATTTACATTTAAGTGTTGTCACATGCATCTTAGAAAAAAAAAAAAAAAAATTACATACCTGCATCTAACATGAAAATGCCCTCACCTGTATATATTAATTATGGCTGGTCTTTCTATTTAAGGAACACCTTGCCCAACAGTGCTACATGTTTTGTAATATAACAGTTATATCTCTTATGGAAAACAGTTAAAGGTTTCGGACAAGGTGGTGTACACGCTATAGACGCACCTTGTTGACACAGCCAGGGCACGATGTTCTTGCTCAAGGTAAGCACATAACAGACGTGGGTGTTGTCAGGAATGTGGCATCATTGTTTACAACCAACCTGGGCCTTGTCAGGAATCAGACTTACTTCCCTGAATGACGCACGCACAGAATCTCACAAACAAGGAACATTTCAGAAAGCCAGGCTTGAAACACAGAGAAATACACACAGAAACATTCAGATAGGCAGACTGACACACACATTCAGAGACCCATGTTGTTACATATACACACACAGACCAAACGAATCATTTATCTATACCGACACTCCGATAAATTGAGGCATGCTCATAAACACACAGAAAAATTCAGATAGCTATGCTGACACACACATGCAAATAGCTACACACAAATACAGAGACCCCAATGGCAGACACAGCGACGCAAGTATCCCTTCAGTCACAGCGAGTATTTGTACCATGTTAAGCTGTCTAAACGTTACAAAGCACATTGGGCATTAAGTGATAAGACATGGACAACGTAAGAGGCAATAGAAAAGTTAATTTCTGCAACTACAGCCCCTGTACGTCACCTATGAAACAGAGACGCTTATAAAGCTGCTGTGCAGTCGAACCTGCAAACTTTCAGGGATTTAACTTTTAAAACCCGCCATGTTACAGCATATAGTTACAGGGTGGCCTTCGAAATAACCTTATCCTCATTACGATCCTAGGGGTGTGACAACCACACTTCCAGCTGCTGCTGCCCAAAGCTTTGATACCCACCCTCATTAAAATACAGATTTCTCAAGTGTTTAGTTATTTTAGTGCCCATCTGGAATCGTGTGATGTGTCACCACCTGCTGGATGTGAAGTGTAATCACAAGAGTCACGGAATACACGTCTCCAGAGGTAAAGACAAAATTAGAGCCATCAGTTTGATCAGAAAGTTAAACCGCATGTAAATAATTGTGGAGATCTAGTTTTGTCATGTTTAATCCCAATTTGATATGCAAAACTAAAAAAAAAAAATTGACAGATGGACCAACTACATATGTACCCAGAATCTGATACTGTTAACTTGTGCTAAATATTAATACCAAGTTCCATGACAAATGGATTAGCAGGTCAGCAGATACACACAAAATGTCCATGAGACACACACAGACACCACCCCATATATACCCGGAATCAAATTCTCTAACTTTGCTAAATGTTAATACCTGGTTTTATGGACAAATGGTTCTCCAGATATGGAAACATGTGAAGGGACAGTGTAAAGCCTACTAGTATGTGCAAGCACTGACTATTGTCTTCAAAATGTAATTAAATACAGGCACATTTACCCATGAATCATCAGGGTTCACAGACCCCGATATGCACTAATCTTAAGACTGCCTTACCGAAGAGAAGTACTAGTTGGAACCTGTGAACCCAGCTGGAAGTGTTAATAAACAGAAGAGCGGAGAGACGGGTGTTTTGTGGCAAGGTTTTTTCTGTTTTTATTGTACAACATCGTACACCCACAACAGGCGAACACACAGAGCTGCTTTAACGGTTGGACTTGGCCACACGTTCCAGCTCATCCTTTTTCTTGATGGCGTAGGAGTTGGATGAACCCTGGAACAGAAGGGGAAGGGAGGGGTTACACAAAGGGAGATTGCTTTCAAATGCTTATGGATTAGCCAATTGCCATCTCATTTAAGCAAAAACGGCAGGCACAGTTTTCAAGACAGAATGCAGTAGTTCGCTCTGCCATGATCCTGGTTTCCCAGGACGCAAAACTGGAATTTGGGATTCACTCATCTTGGGAACTTTGGGTAAAATAGTGTCTCTGAGCTGGTGATTGGCTGAGCTAGTGTCGCTTCAGCCAATGAATAAGCAGAGAGTTTGATCTGCGAGGACTCTAGCACACCAGGACAACGAGAGGGTGTCGGATGTGACTCTAGTCTCGCCCGCTAGTGCATATTGTATCGATAACCAACTTGGTTTCCTCCACAAATAACTGTCTTTGCTTTTATATATAAAAAAAAAAAAAAAAAAAAAAAAAAGTGTTTTCCATGTGTATTTATAATAATTCACTCCCGAGATCTCTACTGTAATATGGTAGAACGGTGTGGCAGACTGCAGCACATACGCAGTTTTGTTTTAGTTTATGAAGGTTTTTCTATAAAAGCTTATGACATTACTCGTGGTCCAGTGGTTAAAGAAAAGGGCTTGCTACCAGGAGGCACCCTGTTCAAATCCACAACCTTGTGCTCTGTCCTTGGGATGAGACTTAAAACCGAGGTCCTATTGTAAGTGACTCTGCAGCAGCAGTTGTGATGCATAGTTCACCCCTTAGTCTCAGTCGCTTTGGATAAAAGCGTCTGCTAGGTGACTAAACTCGCTGGATTGAGCTGAAAAAGTATACACCTTTAATAATTGTGGGGGGTCAGGGCAAACACAAAGCACTACCCAAAAACACCCCCAATGGCTATTAGAACAATGATCATTTATAGGCACAAACTGGTGTGATTTGTCAAGTTTTTATATTACGTTTTCTGGCGTTATCTTACCTTAGCAGCATTGATCAGCTCGTCAGCCAGACACTCTGCGATGGTCTTGATGTTTCTGAATGCAGCTTCCCTGGCACCGGTGCACAGCAGCCAGATAGCCTAAAAACAATCAGAAGCACACCCCACTCCAGTTACTACAAGCTCCTTCAATACACTTCCACAGTCCAACAAAACACACTGCAGCCCAGTCCGCACTCAGGGGCGTCTGGGCTGCACAATCTACCTATTTGAAATCACTTCCCAAATCCTCTCTATATGTAATCCAATTTGGACGTGGAATCGGGTTGGTGGGTTTAATGGGATTCAAAAGCATTCATTCCTCCAAACCTCATGGAGTTTGGTATGTTGTTAACGCACCACATTTCACTTTGGATTTAAATCAACTACAAAAGAACCAACGTGGCTGTCTCTGAGCTGGTGATTGGCTGGGCTAGTGTCGCCTCAGCCAATGAATAAGCAGAGAGTCTGATCTACGAGGACTCTAGCACACCAGGGCAATGAGAGGGTGTCAGGATGTGACTCTAGTCTCGCTCACACAGGCAATCATTAGGATTTGTACAGTACAGTACTTCACAACCCCAAAAAGTGGTTTTCTGATTGGTTACAAACACTCCTCCCGTCCTGCTCACCTGGTTGACTCTACGCAGGGGGGACACGTCCACAGCCTGTCTCCTCACTGTCCCGGCCCGTCCAATACGGGTCGAGTCCTCACGGGGTCCGCTGTTAATGATGGCGTTCACCAGAACCTGCAGGGGGTTCTGAAGCAACCAGAGAGAGAGGCAGGTTAGAGCTCTGCAGCACACACTTGGAGATGCAACAGTTAATAGATTAGCAATCACCAATGCTTTTAAAATTTGCAAGCCAGAATTACAACATTGACGGATTAATCAACCTGGTGCCCCAGTGGAATCTCATGCAGCAAGTTACTCAGTAACATGTCATTTCAGTTTTTTTTTTTTTTTAAAAAAAGGCTTTTGAGTTCTCAATGCATCAATTGTCAATTACTTTGATTAGGAAATGCTTGTTGATTGTACCTCTGGTAAAGACATAGTGCCTTCTTAGGTGGTTCTTTCATGTTAAGCATTCCATTTTACACATTTTCACACTACAATCAGTTTAAAATGCAATATGGAGATACTGCACTAATATAAAAATATATTTAACAGAATTGTCTGGTGTAACAGAGTGTCTCCGAGCTGGTGATTGGCTGAGCTAGTGTCGCTTCAGCCAATGAATAAGCAGAGAGTTTGATCTACGAGGACTCTAGCACACCAGGACAATGAGAGGGTGTCAGGATGTGACTCTAGTCTCGCTCACACACGAGACAGCTTTAAGAGTTGAATATAAATGTTACATAAACTTCATGAGCTTATTCCAGGTAAAATATCCTGATTAGGCTTCCGCTACTGACACACACATCAGTGACAACGAGAGACCGACACCAAGTACCGACACTTGACAATAGCACTACACATACGCAACAAAGGTTCAAAAAGGCTGCTGGTAAGATCCATGTCACTATTGAGGGTGCGCGTATGGACACAGACCTTCCCAGTCAATATTTAATAAGACAGAGGTGTAATGAAAGGGAATAAAAACACTGCTGGTTAGGGGAAGAGGTTTGACACTGTCCGAGAAAGCAGATAGATAACAGCAATAGATAACTGTTCTGTACGAACAGAAGATTCAACACAACACCTGACAACACACCATTATAAAAAGTGCACCATAACACTGCTGTACATGCATGACATACATATTTATAAGCAATAAAAAAGGTTTTCTAAGCCCTCCTGTCAATAGATCAATGACTTGAGAAGTGTAAAAACGAAGGTTTGGCAACGCGTCTGGGTGCACTGACTGCGAAGGTAAGCAGGTGTATGTTAACTGACATGTGTAACAATACTGATTGTTTCTAAGGATCTCTGATTGAGAGCTGTGCAATACAGGTTTGATAACGCTGGTGCACCGACCTCTAAAGTGAGCAGGGGTATGTAAACTGGCATGTGTAACAATCCTCGATGTCTGATTGAGAGCTGTGTAATAGAAGCGTGGGTACGCGTCCGGGCGCACTAACCTCTCCGGTGAGCAGGTGGATGATCTCGAAGGCGTGCTTCACGATGCGGCAGGTCAGCAGCTTCTTGCCGTTGTTGCGGCCGTGCATCATCATGGAGTTGGTCAGCCTCTCCACAATGGGGCACTGGGCCTTGCGGAACCGCTTGGCAGCGTAGCGCCCCCCGCTGTGAGGGAGGTACTTGGCATACTTCTCCTTGCAGGCGATGTAGTCCTGCAAGACAAGAGGGTAAATATTAGTATGATTATAATACAGGGATGGAAAGACTTCTACTGCATAGCAGTAGAAGTCTTTCCAGGTTTTAATACAAGCTGGATGAGCGAACAGTAGAAAGGTAACAAGCTCAGGTCTGTCTCAGCAAAACCAGGTCTGGATCAAACTGCTATGCAATGGGAGCCGCATCTCCTTTCTTGTAATAAGGAAATACACACTCCTCCAGTGAGAGGAACAAGTGGATATTTAACAGTCCCAATTCCTAGCTTTGATTAACCTCAACTTAACACTGCCAATTCCTAGTTCTGACCGACAGCATCTTAAGTACGCCTACACTTAAATTGGTTTCATGTTTTTTGCAGAACTGTATTTCGAGACATTAAAACCACCTCTTTAATTAGTGCGAAGAGGAGGGAGTCGGAATACAAGACAAGGTTCAGAACTACACAATCCCCTCGGATAAAACTCCCTATACAACTGCAGTGATAAGCTAAAGATACAGCACTTGCTGAGTTTGAGTGTCTCTGAGCTGGTGATCGGCTGGGCTAGTGTCGCTTCAGCCAATGAATAAGCATAGAGTTTGATCTGCGAGGACTCTAGCACACCAGGACAATGAGAGGGTGTCAGGATGTGACTCTAGTCTCGCTCACACCCCTCTTTTTACCCAATGTTGCAGGGTTTTAGGATATACACAATTTCATATCTGGATATTAATTTCTTGGAGCATGAATATATAGTATAGTTGCCTAATCAAGATACTGACAAATCGGGATTTCTGTTTAAATGGGGCACCAACTGGGTGACGGTTCTTCCCACTTCATTTAATTGGGATACAATATTTTCAAATGATGAATGGAGATCACTTTTCAGATTAAGTGCAGTCATTACAGGATTACGCTGTGACTTGCATAAACTGCGTAAACTATGCTGAACTCCTGAAGTAGCTGGAGTCTCCTGTGGCAAATAAAGTTGGCATGGCAAAACCGCAGGTGTCTTGCCTTGATCAGATGTGATTTAATTTCTCATTTAAAAATAAAACAGATTTGTCTCGGAATAATAAAAAAAACCTTATTTCAAATGATGCATTTAACATTTATTCATAATCAGATTTCATTCTTTAATTTCATTTAAAAAAGACACCTTGCGCATGTTGTAAATTATGAATGCAAGTGAGACTAAGGTCTTCTCAAAGCCTCTAATTGGGACAGCTGCTTAGTCGGGATATTTCGATATCTCCCGAGGCGTCCCGATAAAACGGCGCCGACTGTGTATGTGTACCCATTTATTTATTTTAGTGCAAGATACTGAAGCCATTTCAAGACTAGCCCTGCTGCACCCATTCCCCAGTTTCAGAACTACCCTCAATTGAGAACATTAATACGATCAAGAGGCAGGAGTTTAATGTTAAATCGTTCCTCCTTCACAGCTGAATGAAACATCCCTAATAGACTCAGGTGTAAATTGTTTATTCTGTGAAATTCAGAGCCTATTTAAACAGGTCCTGGCTGTTAAAACTCCTGCCGCCTGGTCATCTGTTATATTCACTAACATAAGTAGTTCTGAAAAGTTGGGTCTGAGTGCAGGGATAGTGAGTTTCAAGCCCTGCATGTTCTTTAATTCTCAGGTGAAGTTCCTCTTGGTTACATGATTAACTGTTGGTGATAGAGGGGCACAGGGTACCTGAAGGGAGATGTCGTTGATCTGCACATCATCAGTGCTCCATTTCCCAAAGAGCTTGATCTCGGGCGATTCAGCCACAGCAGCTGGGGCATTCTCCCACTCGGTCATCCTGGAGCAAGAGAAACAGCCTACATCAGTCATCAGAAATCACATGAAAGAAATTACACACAGGAGGTCATCCCCTGCATGGGAAACAGGAGGAGAGTGTCTCCGAGCTGGTGATTGGCTGAGCTAGTGTCGCTTCAGCCAATGAATAAGCAGAGAGTTTGATCTGCGAGGACTCTAGCACACCAGGACAATGAGAGGGTGTCAGGATGTGACTCTAGTCTCGCTCACACAGGCAGCATCGTGGGCAATAAGAAAAGGTGCAGATTTGGTGAGTGGATGTTTGGAGGCATATGTGCCAGATCATTACTATAACAAGCCAGGTAAAGTCAAATAATTGTACCATGCAATTGACTCCTACTTTTAAATGCATCAGTACACCAAGGCTGTACTACGAGCAATCAGTTCAACCACCATTAATTATGGACTTTGTTGAAATGCATATACTTTGTATTCATACCAACTATAATACTGGATTAGTTCCTATTGCCGTTTGGGGCCATCTGGGACATTGATCCTGTATCTCCACCATACCCACCTCCCTCCCACTCAGGGTGCCTTTTAAAAAGCACAGACTCCCAGGTTTCACAAATAAGCTTTCAAATACCACAATATGTACATACTGCAAATGAAAATAAGTCGCAATTTATAAAAAATGCCTCCGGTGCTCAATATAATAAACGAATTGCATGCAAAACATGTTTTGCGCAATGATTCAGTATATGGTTTGTAATACAGGACAGTATAAAGCTGTGGATTTTAAGACACAAACATGGCGTCTTCACTCAATGCTTATAGATCGTGTTGCACAGAAATCTTGTTCGGTTTCACAACAAAATGCAATTCTTTTTTTCAGGAGGCGTTTATTTACTAGCTTGTTCCACTGTGGGGTTTAGCCTCCCGGCTACTTTCTTATATAGAAAGACCGCCTTAGACCAAGGTCAGAACATGAACTTATCAGGGATGGAAGACGCACACTTCAGCTCCAAAACAATATGAACAGTTCTAAACCCGCTAGCCAGCGCTTAACCGCGACAGTTATGTATTTTCTAACTAAAGTATAATTGGTATACATACACGAGATACACTGGTCTTCCTAAAGTGACAACAGCACTGGTAGGATTCACACTTTGCAACCAAACCACAAGTCAACGACTAACACCTACAATGGTCATACATTCCCTATTAATATATATCACCGACTACATCATTAAGAGGCTGTATGGGGTCTCACTGTTACAAGTAAGGTCTGCACACTCGCCGCGGAGGACTATGCAGGCGTACAGACAAGCACGCTGCACGCAACGTGGAGCACGGCCTTCACACAAAGCAAGCCCGGGTCCCGGTTTGGGAGCGTGATTCATCTAGCAGCCGTGACGATAAAGTACTGGAACTAGTTTAAGAACTGCGAGATAAAATAAACAGGGCAAAAAACCGCGTGCCACAGCCACGCGTGGAGTGAACTGCGCCCGCCTTCAATTTCAGTAGAGCGACTTGGGCCTACATTTGGATAATTTATACTATATATGTGACCGGTTTCCAGAAACAAAAACTTTTGTTCCATAACATATTTTTTTTTTTTGCAATTTACCACCCCCACCACAAAAAAGATATAAAACGGCCAACACGCTTCGGTTATTCCCGGAATGTTATAAATCGTGTTTCCGAAGAGCTTCGGCTACATCCCTCTGTATAACACACCGCCACTGACACAGGACACACCAACATAAGTTACACAGTATAAAACGTCACACCACTACACCAAACTAAAACACAAATCTACATTTGATAACGTTGAGATTTTCCTCTAACGCCACGTACACGTTTTATTCCTTTCCCAGTCGGTCCTAGTCATTCATTTTAAAGTTTAAGTTTCGGACTCACTTGTGAACGCTGTCCGTCTCTACGATATCAGCGAGGAAAGAGGGCCTGGGACGGGGTTTCACAGTCTCATATGCAGGGGCAGAGCTCACATCCGGCGGCAGCATTGAGGGTAATGCGCATGCACAGAAATAAGCATGAAGCCGAAATAGGTGCCATCTTTGCTAAGGGCAATGGAAGACAGCTACCTCTACCATGATGAAGCTGAAACCGCTGTCATCTTTGAAGAGGCACAAATCCTACCAATCGGGTTACCCGGTGCACGTTACGTTTTTTTTAAATGTTTACAATCATTAGCAAAATATCATCTATATATTAACAGTGGTGTATGTTTAGTTTCTTCAGCTTTTAATTATGAACGTTCACCAGGAGAAATATGTTTTCTTCTAAGCATTGTAGTGTATCCAGATCATACTTCCTCCTACAACAATGCTAGCTCGCTGATTGAAGTGAGTGCCGAAAACTAGCATTGTTGCAGGGGGAGCGTACTTCAGATACACACTGCGATCCTTATAAGAGAAATTTGAAGGCTCACGAGTAAATGTCGGCATTCTGTTTAAAAATACACTTACAAAATAAAACACAGACACAACAAAACACACATCAGTATCAATCAAATTAGTTTATTATATTGCAAAAAAAATCCCATAATATGATGTCATTTAAAAACAGTTCAGTATAATAATATGATTGTAATAACAATCCATGATTCAATATATTCAAATACACAGCACCCTTCACTCTTCATAATACTGGTTCGAAACACTGCATGCTTTAAGATATCTGAGAAAGGCGGGGTTAAGAATTCAGCCCCTCCCCACTCCCCTTGACTGGCTGAGAAAGAGCAGCTCATGAATAATTAATTTAAGAGGTCGTCAAACGTGTATCCCACAAGAGAACAGAATAGAAAAAAAAAACGAAATCATTCATTATATTTTTTAAGCAGAAATTATTTTAACACTGCAATTGACTATGCATGACTACTTTTTAAATGTTATTTATTGAGTTAGAACAGAGATTGAAGATGTATAACATCCTCTACTGTTAGGTGTAGCCTTACCTGGTGGCAAACAGGTTTTAAAGAGAGGTGTTAAACACAGTGGTCAAGGTCCAGCTGCATTCTTTCTGATAAAGTACAGCACGCTGCACAGGCAATGCCAGAGTAAGACACTCTACCACAGTGTAACTTCAATACTTTGAGTCCTACGCTCTCAATGGGAGGCTATTCCTCCAAATCTGTTTCGATCAATCAAAACCCCCCTGATTAGCACACATCTTATTTTAAACACACAGAACACGCTGTTAAATGAAGCGGGTCTTTATTTGAGGTGGGGCACGGTCCAGCGGTGGTCAGAGTTCCTCCGACGCAGCCTGGTGATAGCTGAGTCCAGGCCGGCCGCTGCCCTCTTCCCCTGCATGTTCTCCTCCAGCTGCAGACGAGTCCGGTGCAGCAGGCCCAGGTCCTGGCTGGTGTTCAGGAGAGACTGCCGGAGGGTAGCGTAACCCTGTGGCGGGAGAGGGAATTACACATCACTTGAAGGCAGAATAATTAGGGTGTACAAAATCTCACCCACGTGTCATTCATGTTACTTGCTTTCCAGTTTTTATATTGTTTCCGTTTAGCAATAGCTTCTCTACTGAAGACCATTAAAACATGCTTCGAGTTAGTTCACCACAAGGTCTTTTTGCGTCATTAATGGGAGGATAATGGCTGGTTTCACAGACCCCGTTTAGTGCTAATCTTGGACTACCTACTGTTATCTCCAAAACGCTAGTACAAGATTAGTGCTAACCAGGGTCTGTAAAACCAGACGATTCAGAGTGATTATAAGTCTCACCTTCTACATTTGTGCGAGCTTCCCTGCAGATAGTTGTGATGGGCTGCTGGAGTTCATTGCTGCTGCTAACGAGATGCAGTCGGATGTTTTTTTTTCATTACAGGGAAGTTCATTGTTCATTGAAATGCCTTCGGTTTTTGCAGGTGTCTTTTTAAAGAGCATTTGTTTTACACAACACTGGGTCTTGTACGGTTTATATAATAGACTCTGATTTGTTTCTGTATGCTGTTTCTGCAGTAATATCAACGTATAGTACTTTGTCAATGCGCAGTAATCTACTTGGCATAGAGTTCTGACAATAAGAATTCCTGATGAGATTTATTTCACTATTGTTATAGATGAGCTTTTCCTCTTGTGATGAGTTTGGGAAGCAACACCAACATTTGATTTGATTTGAGCAACATGGTTGCTTGTATGTATAAAATAAAAATAAGTAAATAAATGATCCAGTATGTCAGTCCAGCTGGCTGCTGACCTGTACGATGGCAGTGGCCTCTGGCAGCTGAGTCCCGGCGTGTCTCTGATAGACCTGGACCTGCGGACGGTCAAGACGCTCTCTAGTGAGCAAGTCAGCGCTGGACACTGGACCCTGTGAGGGAGGAAGAAACAGGCATGAGATAGCACTCAACTCTGCAGCTTGATCATTCAAGAACTATGCCCCAGTAAAAGCTACAGTCCCAGTACAATCAAATGCTTCATTATTTTCAATGAACACTGTAGTTGCTCAGTTGTAAGATTTGTGGTAGCACTTTAGATTAGAGGCTATACATAAACATGTGACAACATGGCAATAACTGTGTACCATGTTATTGCAGCAGTGTGACAGAGATCGAATGAGTCTTAGTGTTAGATCTCCCTCTCGACCTGTGAGGGCACGGTGCACGAGGAACAGAGTACCCTTAATGAAATGGCACGACAATTTATTCCGTAGGGTAGATGGAAGTCGGTCAGTTCGGAAAGAAGCCGAGCTATGGCACCCGAGCTCAGTGACCCAGACGGTAAGCGGCGTGGCATCCGAGGACTGGAGGAGCGGATGCGCTCGTTAACCTCGGGGTCATGGGCGAGGGTATAAATAGGGGGCATGGCTTGAGTGATCTGTTCCTTTGCATATGGTTAAATTAAATAACCGAGAAGGTGCCCGTTTTGTGAAAATAAACCGTGAGTGTTTCGTGTCTGTGTCTTAACACTGTGTGTCTTGTGTGTTGTTTCACTAAAGATTACTGAGCACGATCCGGAGCTGCAGCCGCAGGCCAGCGAGAAACCCGGACTTCACCATTCACCTTTTTCCACTACAGGAACTGTCTTTTGTTTGCACCATTAGCACTTGAATCACGCACTGTCTTTGTGTTTGTGTTTTGTGTGGGTGTCTGAACGGGACTTTTGGGGTTACGGGTCAAACCCGTGGATTACAAATAGAAGTGATACACGCCGCTGTATCACTTCTATCACTATTATTATTTGCAGGTTTGCCTTAAGGCTCTGGACATTTATTAAATTAAATAAACACCCTTGCACCTGTACCAACGTTGTCTGTGTGATTATTCTGCACTGCACTCACCTGCACGTCATTACCACTTTGCCACAAGCAGGTAACACATTTACTGTAGGAACCATTTGTAATAACCCAGTTACAACATATTCATGCCCTGTAGGTACTACATTGGCTTTTTTTTTTATAGAACTGAGCAACTTCGTAAGGATGTGTTCATTCAAAATAATAAAGCATTGGATTCTACTGTAGCTTTTTATTTATTAAAAAATAAAGAAGCAATGGGCCTGTTTTTTTAATTGTATTGAGGCCACAATAAGCATTGCTGCTTATTAAGAGTTGTTCTGACCTTTCGTTTCAATAGAAACTCAATTATGGTGTTGATTCAAAATAACATTTGCCAGTGCTGTTTAGTGACACTTTGGGTCAAATTTTTTTAGGATTATGTGTAGGTCAATAAGCAAGCTTGCTTACACTTGAATCTTTTCTATATAAAGGGTGTGTTCTCGTGGAGCAGCACTCACCAGGACCCGCCCCTCCGAGTGCTCGTTCTCATCGTACCAGCGCTGGATTCTCTGGATCGCAACCCGGGACTCCCCTGAGCTCACCTGCAGGTGTTGCTGAAACACACAAGCACACAGAGCACTCCATTCATGCGCTGAGGAGCGATTGGAGGTGACAACATCATACCGTACACGTGCCACCCTGCAAGTCTCAAACAGGCAGTTTTGAATGGGATCCACGCGGTATCTAGAACTACAACTGCGTGAAAAGAAAGCTCGGTTTGCAGGCCTTGCTTTAAGATGGGCTTGTGCTTTTTATGGTCATTTCACCTGGAGAGTGAAACTGTCCCCACCAGCTGTCAGTAACCAACCAGCTGCTTCCCTCAACGACTGACATGCTTTGTAGCCAATGGATACGCTTGATTCCCAAAAGGTGAAAGGACGTGTAACAGAATTCCTGGAAGGGAAGGCAAGGAAACTTTATTTGTGTAATACCAGATGTTTTAAACAAAAATCTTTGCAATATCATATTTCTTTCACAATTTGAGACTGTACAGTGAATGCTACAAAACCTTTAACAACACCGCTAAATCTCTACAATGGAATGGTGTATAAATAAAGTTAAATAGTACAGGAGGTTAGGAGAGGAGGAAAGCACAGGAAATAAACAGGGTGTAATAAAAAGCACAGGGCTCCCGTACTGTGAGGTTAACAGTCTCAGCTATCTTCTGTGTGAGGCCGTCGTTGGTGGCTTTGTGTGCGGCGCGTCCCAGAGACACGGCCTGATCCACCGCTTCCTTCACCTCCCGACACAGAGCCCTGGACTGGAGGCAAGCTGTCCGAGCGGCCTGCAGGGCCTCCTGGCATTCTGAGAGAGGAGAGAGAGGGGTGTGAGAGAGGGGGAGCGAGGGAGTGGGAGAGAGGGGTGTGAGAGAGGGGGGAGTGAGAGAGGGGGAGAGGGGGGTGTGAGAGAGGGGGGAGTGAGAGAGGGGGGAGCGAGGGAGTGGGAGAGAGGGGTGTGAGAGGGGGGTGTGAGAGAGGGGAGAGAGGGTGGTGTGAGAAAGGGGAGAGGGGTGTGTGAGAGAGGGGTGTGAGAGAGAGGGGGAGAGGGGGGGGTGAGAAAGGGGGAGAGAGGGGAATGAGAGAGGAGTGTGAGAGGGAAGTGTGCGAGAGGGGAGAGAGAGGGGGGTGTGAGAGAGGGGGGGAAGAGAGATATATGATTCTGTCAGTTCTAGCTCCTCAGTAACAGTCAGGTCACCTTCTTTTTGGTAAGTGACACACACTTTTTGGTTGAAATACACAGTCAATTTTCATGTGAATACAGATTTCAAGGGACTGGTATTATCAGTAAGCAACATCGTTCTTTGTAAGCTTTTTGCTTCATGGAAAGGGGATTGATGCGTGAGCACTATGAGAACTCTAAATGCTTCATAGGATCAGTACTGTAGACCCAAAACACCACTTGACTGTATGTTAATATACATATAAATGTTTCATTCCAATTTAGAATGCCCAATTATGTTCCCTCACTGCAGTGACTCCCCACAACAGCACAGGAGAAAGTTAGCGTGTGTCCTCCGATCCCCAGGCCAATCGCTTCATTACACCCAGGAGCTCTGAAGCAGATGCAAGCTAACGACCCCTGTAGGACAAAGGCCAGCTCTGCGGGTGTGCTCTTGAGCGCACTGGGTGCCTCGCAAGTAGGGGGCACTGTAGTGCGATAAGGAGAAACAGTCGCTCCTGCCGGTTTTGCCTCCCTAACCTAACGCCAGAGCCAATGCTATCCCCAGCCAGGAACCTGCTCTTACCTCTGCGACTCACCCTACACACCACGCAGTTGTGCCTTTACCAGGGGGGGCCCTTAAAACTGCCTTTCCCCATGAAGTTCAATAAAACTGTTACAGACTCCCTCTAATTCAACTAGTCTCCCTTCTTGTGGCGTTCTGACGTTGAAAACCCTGCAATAAACACCATGGTTTGCCAGCTCCTTATGAATAAGCCTATTGTCACTGACCTGATCTGAGACCTTCATAGCGAATGGAAGAGCAGGGCAGCACATACATTTCTGCAACCATTTCATCGTGTACGACAGCATACAATAAGAGTTTTAGCAATCGAAAGCTGCCCTTGAGTGTGTACCTGGAGTGCAGGGTGTTGCAGGACTGGCCTTCAGGAGCTCTCTGCTCTGAGAAGGGGAAGAGGAGGAGGTCGGAGAGGTAGGGCTGCAGCTGTGGCTCCGCGTCCAGTCCGCAAAAGAGTTGGGGAAGAGGTCTAGAACCCTGGACCTCTCTGCAGCGCAATCCAGCAGCCTCTTCCGACAGGAGCACAGCATCTAACCAGACAGCATTAGTGTTCAAGGCCAATCTTAATGGACCAAAACTACAAACTATCCCAGTAACCTTACATTAGATATCAAGAAACATTTCATTCTTAAATGTCTTTCAACGCTGCAGATCTGTATACAAACTTTCCACTGGAAACTTGCAGACCACTCTAGAACTACAGACTAGATAACCCTACTCAAAAACAGCAGTAAACTAATCTTCAAAATACTAATATAGATCCCTCTGCAAACTTGTATTTATTTTTCAGTATAAGACACTGCAACTATGAAGTTAGTTATCATGTGTCTTTTTGAAAAGTGACTTTGTTTTTATAAGAGATGTGCCATTCTGCTGTAGAGGATCAAACTGTGCAAAATGATTACTGTTATGATAGGAGGCACCCTATACACTACATATAGTAATAGCTTATTCTAAATAGCAAAAGCTGCTTTTTAAAGAATTATGCTGTATGCTCTATGCACGGATAACATGTGGAGTTTTGAATCCCTAACTGTGCTCGACACAGATTGTGTTTGTGTGTATACTGTGTAATGTGTGTTGGGTAGCAGCAGTAGTAGTTGAGAACATCTGATAATACTGAAAGAACCAGGTTGATTAGTATGGGGCTTTTAAAAAAGACAGGAAATCACAAACAATTGAACAGGCAGGCAGGCAGGCAGACCAGGCATGCTTCTTACCTCAAGCTGGTGTCTTGTCATTTTGAGTCGTATTTCCAGTTCTGATTTCAGCTCAATCAACAGCTTTCTCTCTGCTTCCAGAAGATAGTCTGCACCGTCACGCACCTAGCCAGGAAAAGAAACATTCAATCATTCTTTTTGTATTTCATACATCTATTTGTATACTGTGATCACCTACCGGAGCCATTAGACCAGTAGAAAAAATATGTGGGCCCCTCTCCCATTACCACTTTTTTTCCAAAAATATAGGTCACGCGTCACGCATATAGCACAGGTTTGTATTTAATGGCTCTTGTTGCTTTTATTTCTGTACGAAAAGTGTTGCATCAGTTATTTCCATTTAATACAAACTATCTGAGATCTATATTATACATATATATAGGGCAGCTGGCTCTTTGAGCTATATATATATATATATATATATATATATATATATATATATATATATATACCAGAATTTAATTTAGTAATGGAGTGAGACATTGCAGGTGCCTGGTACAGCCCACCCTCAATCTGATATAGCACTCCTATTTCCACAGAAACGTGTCATCTCTGCATTTCCAGGTAAACACCCAGAAGCTCAGAGTCCTTGTCCTTGCCCTGCCCCGGACTCACCCTCTCCCTGGGGGCCGGTCGGAGCCTCCTCGTGTCCACGCTGCTCTTGTTGAGCAGCAGGTCTTTGCGCAGGTCCGCCAGGCTCTTCTCCAGGGTCTCTCGACTGCGCAGCAGCCTCTTGGTGTCGTCGTTGGTGTGGACGGCCTGCAGCCTCAGCTCAGTGACCAGCGAGCGGACGGCCCTGGTGTAAGAGCGGGCGAGGTGGGAGCTGCGTTCCGCTAGGTGAACCCGCAGGAAGGAAGGGGGGGCGTCCCCTGCTTTCAACGACACCTGGAAACACACCAAGAGCATCAGACTCGAGCACCCAGCCCTGGGTTACTAAACTTCTCTTGTTCAGGTTTAGTAAGACACCTTGATAAATGTGCTCTGAATGAACTGATCACGCATCTCATTAAAGCATGAATCACGAGTCTGTAGCCTTTTTAAATTGTTTTCAGCTTTTAAACAGTTGGAAATTTCAAGTTAGCTATACAATTTCATAAGTAACTTGAAATCTACAACTTTTTAGGAACTGAGAACAATTAAAAAGGTCTAATTAAGCACATTTAGTTCAATTAAGGGTTTAATTAAGTAACTGTAAACTCAGTTGGAATGAAAACCAAAAGACACAGTGGGTCCCCAGGACCTTAAAGCAGGGGTCTCCAAACCTGGTCCTGGAGGGCCGGTGTCCCCCTGGTTTTTGTTCAAGCTGTACACTAAATTACTTAATTGGAACAATTAAGTGCTTAGTAGAATCTTAATTGTTCCAATTAATTAGTGTACAGCTTGAACAAAAACCAGGAAGGACCTCGGCACTCCAGGACCAGGTTTGGAGACCCCTGTAGAGGGAAGTGACTGCTGAACATTTCACAATATGTTAAATAGAAGCCAGGCAATTTACAAACACTTACATGTAAGTTATGATGCGGTGCAGAAACAGGTCTATATTTGCCAGGTCCTGTTTTTTCCATCCCGCTTTCAGCTTCAGATCCGTTGGTACACTTTCCACGGGGTAGATTGAGATCGCTATTACGAGGCCCGAGTTGCTGATCCCGAGCCGCGGTGTTTCCTGGTTCTTCGCCGAGTTGAATGACCGGGCTGCCGCTAGAACTGCCATTCCTGGCCCCTGACCTGCACGGGGCTAAAGTCTTCACTAACCGGTCGGACAGTCTGATGGCGTTTACGGTTACATCACGCCACGATTCGGGGCCAATTGTAACCGTCGCCAACGGAATATTTTTGAACGACATTTTGATTAAAAATATTTATTCTTGTACTACATTTGAATTACTTTATATGGTTAGTTCAGCACTTATGTAAAGTTTATTATTGGAACATTTTGCATTTTTTTTTTGTAATTTCTGAATGTTTATTTAATATTTATTTTATTTATTTATTTATTTATTTATCTTGAATTGATTGTTACCGGATGTGTATAGTTGGTCTATATTGTACAATTATAAATGATTCTCATTCCTGATTTCAAGCAAATGTTTATCAGACATTTTCATTTAATATTGGAATTATACGTATTCATTTAGTTTTCTATAATAATAGAAGCAAAGCTAAAACAATATCATTAAAACCAAGAAGAAAGCAATGATTAGGCTCGATAACTTACGTAAAATATCCGGGGGGAAGTGATCTTAGTTGGTAGTTGAATTAAATAGTCAATTAAATTCGTATGTCACCATAAATGATATGCAATACAGACAGTACGTTAAATAAACGATATTACAAGATTAATAGCATGAAATCGCTAGTTATGCATATTCACTATTACTTAATAATTTTAGCATTCCGTACTAATAACAAAAAATACTTTTAAATAAATGATTGCTGTCGCGCCTTGATCACGTATTGTAATATTACATTAGCACGTTATAACATTTTTGTTTTTTTGCTTCTGGTATTTCACAGTAACATTTTTGTTTTTTTGCTTCTGGTATTTCACAGTTGTTTCTGCAATTAAAAAACAACAAAGGCGCGCCGCATTTTCAAATTCTAGTATTAAATCTTTAGTTTTCTCTCTTTTAATCCGCAACGGTTAAGTTTGATTCTACCGGTTTAACTAAACATTTCACCCTAATAATTATTGCATTATTGCATTATTGCAATTATCTCTAGCTAGCTGGCTCTGTCTGTCTATGTGGCGCTAAGCGTCGACACCATAGAAACCGTCTCTCTGGCAACAGGTAACATCGTGCTCAGCTGGTATGAGGTCACAATAGAATTGTCTCACGTTTTGATTGGATATGGGGGTGTGGATAAGAGTTTGTGTGCAGGAACCATACAAATAAAAAATACACTATCGCTATCTAGGAGCTATTTCTGAGCGAGACGTTAAGAAATACATTATTTTTAAACAATTATCCACATGGAAATAAAATCAAATCTTTATTTACTTTAGAATTGCAAAAAAATACACACTGTAATACAGAATATAAATAATGAGGTAAGGTACAGCATACAAAAATATAATTACAGTGCGTCTGTTTCCTACATGCTTCAACAGATTAGCATTAGGTGCAATCTGCTTCATCAGAAACCAGGCCCTGTTCGCTGTCCAGTTTGTTTACATTGCCTGTAGTCAGCTGCAAGTAGGCGGGCACACAAGCTCCTCCCTCATTCCTTCTGGCCATTTTTTCTGTCACTCTACTGTGCCCTAAACAGGAACACTGCTGCGACTACCTGCAGCAGTAGGGGGTAGATATGGATGCTGTAGCTCAAGGAAGCAAAACAAACGTGCAAACGAGGGGTTTCAGTTATACTGGTGCTGTTAACATTACACAGGACCCAACGAGAGACACCCCACCTTAAATATGTGAAAACGACTTTAATATTTTAAAAAGAAATGCTTCAAAAGTAGGAAAACAGACCCTTTCACCCTCTGCTTCCCCTCTTAACAATATATTCACTATTAAAGGACTGCTACCCAATCCTATTCTCCCCAGTATTATCATCACGGCCACTTCCCTCCTGTTGAAGATCAGTTGGTTCTTAGCTTGTGTTTCATATTTCAAATTGGAATAGCAGATTGTTTAAAAGATAACGTTGTAATTAAAGAAAGCAATCATTTAAACCAAGCTGTTTCTACTTCCTGGTAGCTAATCAGTTCAAACTGACTCCAATGGTCCAGCCTCAATCACTTGACCTACAGCACAGGTACCAGGGCGCCGCAGTTTATTCATAGTGTTGCAATTTAAATAGCTGCATATCCAGCATTGAAGACTCATTGTGAGGAAGAGATGTCACCAATCCAAACAGCTGATTTGTACTGATCGGAGTCTGAACTGTGCTGAAAATGCCTTGCCTACTCTTTGTTTTAAGTTTCTGATGGACTCCCAACTTATACTTAAATCAGGCAAAATAGTAACAGAGCCAGCTGCAACATTAATATATTCTTTTATATAAGTGCTATTCATGTGCCAGGCATGATTCCTTGGTTGGAGTTTGCAGCAATACTGACATGTAATCTTAAAGGCTGTTGTGTTGCTACAGCTGCATTTAGTCTGAATTTCTTCATGCTAGCAGTGTGGTTTGGGTTATAGGTCATTGTCGTCACAAATATTATCACTGGCGTGTTTCTCTTTCTACTGCAGGTTGAAATATGACTTATTAAATAAACAGCTGGCTTCACAGCCCTAATCCGCATTAATCTTAGAATCTTGGACTTCATTCAAGGCTGCAGAGACTGCCTTCCTAGTTATTGTTGCTGAATAGTCGCACAGAACTCTCACACGAACACATGAGGACATTCAGATGAACTCCACTCTACAGACTGCATGTACCTTCAGAGCCATGTGTTGAAGGTGGGCTTGTGGAATTTGGAGCTGTAAAGAAATAAGAAATGTATTCATTAAAACCGTGTGTATGCTGCTGTCACCACTAGGGCAATATAAATATGGTTGCTATCTTTATTAGTGTCAACATTCCATCTTTGGACTGCTCAAAGTATTTTCTCATCAGAGGAGGAGTTACTCTCCTCAGACAAGCTGTTTCACTGCACCCTGTGACATGGTACCCACCTGTTACTGCGGGTGAAGTGCCAGGGAGCCAGGAGCTGGAGTGCCCAGGGGAGCTGGCTCGAGGAGAGGTGCCGCCCATCGTGGAAGGCTGCTGGGATTGTTCTCCTCCATCTGGTGTTTGGGAAGCGGCTGGCCGGTGGTTGGAGAGCTCTGAAAGGCAGACTGAACAGAGGTGGTGTCCTGTGGATCTGTGCTTCAGTATTTAACAAAATAAAATAATTAGAAAAGCTTAGTACTAAAAGAGCATGCGTCTCTCCTGTGTATACCAATGAGGGGTAGCTGCTCCCTGCTCATAGACTCTTAATAACAGGGCTGGTTTCCTATCCAGAAGGGCTTGCCCTGCACTTTCTTCACTAGGTCTTCATTTTCACTGGCGTTCTTTATGCTGACGAGGTCGGTGTGGTGTTCTCTACAGTACTGCTGAGCTTCAGTCCAGGTTTTCAGTTCTTCAATCAGGGTGTATCTCACAGTGATGTTGCTGGTCTCTGTAAACACAAATCAAAGAGGTTAGTTGTGGAGGTGCAGTGGCTCTGAACTCCTCAATCAAGTGTTTAAAATGAGAAATGGGAGTTTCTCACGCTTGGTAGAATAAATCTAAGGGATATGTCATCAGAGATCGGATGTAATATGGAAATTGAAAAAGATCTGTACGTGAATTTGTCCAGACACCACATAAAATACGACTTTATTGAGAGAATCATAGAATACAGCCTGCAGAACACTGTCTGAAAGCAAGGTTGAAACACTGATTAATATGCCCAGAGATGAAACAGAAGACATATCTTGAAACATTGGCTATGTATTATCTAGATACCAATTTATCCTGAAATCATGTGAATCACTACAATTTAACACAGGTGGAGGCCACTTAACTTGGTGTGTGATTTTGAAGGTGATTGGTTACACCTGAGCTAATTTAGGATTGCTATTACAAGGTGGGTGGACACTTATCCAACCAAGCTATTTCAGTTTTTATTTTTAATTAATTTTCTATATATTGACTATATATATATATATATATATATATAGTCTTGTTTTATATATAATGATGTAGCAGCACAACAAGGTGCTAGTTTGTAGGCAGTGGTGTTGACGTGTATGGTTTGCATAGCCTCGCTGAACCAGCTGAGGAACAATTCAAATCTGTTCTCTTTGAATAATCAAAACAGGAGGCTGTGCCGCGTTCATTACTGGGTCTTTATGCAAACTCAGGTAAGGGAACTAAACAATTATTTTTAATACAAAAGTGCATCTCAGTGTCTGCCTAAAGCATGCATTCCAAGTAAACCCAATGTACCCGTAACGGATTCAGCGCATTGGACATATGTTGCTTACTTACTCGATTTAAAGTTTAGTATTTTGATGCCGCTAAATTATAAATGTAGTTAAAATTCAAAAAAAAAAATCTATCTATCATAGCATATTTTATATTATCATACATTTTTCATGAGTGGCTTTCACTGCTTCTCGTATTAGTGGGAGTGCTCTTTGTCTCCTCCCATCATACTCAGCACATCATTTCATGGGCTGTCATATTGTCAGTGCGTTTCAAACCGGAGAGGAGAACACTGCCGCTGCTTTGAGTAGTTGGGTAAGACTTTACTAAAATATCTCTCTATGTCTATATGCGCATTAAACAATAGCTTTCTGAATAAAACTTATATTTAAAGGTGCAGTGCCCAAATCGGGTTTTAATATTGTTTTTGTGACAGCAGTTTCCTCACAAGACAATGTAGCACATATTATTATAATTTTTTTTTTATATAACATAGTGGACCACCGTGACAGTTTCTTCTTAAAAAGGAGTTGACTGCCTATATCGAATAAAATGAACGTCTTTTTGATTAAATTACAATGTATTATGTTGGTTCTGTTACCCATGAAGTATAAGAGATATTTTAGAATATACTGATTACGGATAGCCATGATTTAGGTTTAAAATGTCAAAAGTAGAAATGCTTTTTTTTTTTTTTTTTTTTTATGATATATACTTATTTTCAGTTTAGTTTTATGATGTAACAGCAAGACAAGGTGTTGGTTTGTAGGCAGTGGGGTTGACGTGTATGGTTTGCATAGCCTCGCTGAACCAGCTGAGGAACAATTCAAATCTGTTCTCTTTGAATAATCAAAACAGGAGCGCCTCCAAACTAATCCATACATTTCAACAGTGTAACACAGAAGGCTGTGCCGCGTTCATTACTGGGTCTTTATGCATACTCGGGTAGGGCAGCCAAATCATTACTTTTAATACAATACTAAAAGTGTACCACAGGGTTACCACAGTAAAATACATGTAGGCCTATTTAACCTATTCATGTTTGGTGAATGCAGATGCATCAAATCAGTGACTGAGTAAAGCACTCTATTTACAGTTTTGTGTTTTCGTGTCACAATTATAAATATAGTTAAAAAAAGACGTCTACACTCGATGATTTTTTAAATCTCAACGTAAAAAAGGAGTTGTGTAAGCTGTATATTCAGCATAATATTTGTCATTATAAATAAGTTTGTCTCCATAATAAACTTGATTTGAAGTTACAAGCTATTCATAACAGACTTACATCAATCCGTCGAAACAGAGCTTTCATATTGAGAGGAGAACACGTAGCCGCTGCTTTAAATCGCAAGTTGAGACTTAACCATAAAACACTGTTTTTTATTTTTATTTTAAACATATAAATGTGTTGGATTGGACTATTAAAATATTCTTTAATGATGTCAAGTTAATCACATTTCTAAATTCGCTTGTCTCAACTCTCCCCTCTAGCTCACTGTACTCAAGGCTTGAGTTTTTACCAAGCAACAACTTACGTCATCTATAATAACTCTACTATCATTAAAGCAAATGGCGAACTCAATACTATTTAGTTATTTACACAAATTAAGGCACGATATTTAACAAGTATTATACAAACATATACATAGTGTATATTAAAATAATTTAGTCACATAATCAACACTACTACAACGACTACTACTGGCCTACTACGAAAAATACTACTACGACTACGACTACGACTACTACTACTACTACTACTACTACTAATAATAATATGTATGTATTTATTTATGTTTTTATTGAGGGGGGTGGGATTTTTTTAATGAATTGTAGTTATTACTAATAAAGCTGTTTAATCTCTGAGTAAACAATAGGGTTAGCATGGCATAGTTCACACACCCTAATCTCTGTATAAGTCCCCTTGGATAAAGGTGTCTGCTAAATAAACCTATAATAATAATATTGCAATAAACAACTTGATGCTTAACCTATATTAAGGTGATCAATAGGAAGTCTTCTCTTTCTAATGCAGAGTCTGCTGTGATGGGGGAGAGGGAGTTGCTCATCTTTCTGCTTGCAGGTGGGTTTTCCCTATTTCTGTTTTTATTACTGTTTGCGTTAATATTTTCCATCTCAGAAAAGTTCATGCAGTTCTTAAAGCTGCAGTGTCCCTCAATGTTTCCTTTTCAGGGCTTTGTGTTCCTGCTTCCAACGACATCAGACGACTCTTCTTTGTGAATTTTGAGTTGACCTGGTCAGAAGCTCAGAGCTACTGTAGAGAGAACCACACTGACCTGGTTACTGTTCAAAGCCAGAATGAAACAGAGCACCTCTTAAATATGACACGATATTCTGTCAACGATGCTGTCTGGATCGGGCTGTATTGTGATAGTGTCATCTCCAACTGGGCTTCACTCCTCTACTGCGCTTCAATCAATTCACAGGGAGAGTGGGAAGATCAATTCTGCTATCAGAAAAAAGCTTTCATGTGCTACACAGGTAAAGACTATTTGATTTTGATTACTGATATGCCACATCAATAAAAGACCCCCTCCCCTCGCTTATTAATAATACAATAGTAAACCAGAGTTTATGTGGATTTCAAACTGTGGGGAGTCATATGCATAAAAACACACATAAGCACAACATGACCATCATGATAGTAAAAATAGGCATAATGAAGCATTCTTATCTTTGTATAAGTTAGTGATCAGCAGATTTGTCAGCCGCACAAAGAACAGAACATGTGGTTTTCACTAACTCTACTGCGCAGAATAAATGAGAATTTTTCCAAGGTAAATATCAGGACTTTATTCTTTATTCAGGACATTTGCTGGTAAATAAGGACAGTCCCAACCATATAGGGACTGTTGGCATGTATGCTGTTATGTGTTCTACATTTTTATTATCTTTATGTCATGCGTGCCTGTCACCTCTGGTGTGGAAGTTAGTATTGCAGTGAAAGTACCGTTTTATCACAGGACAAATCGCATGGTGTGCGCTGTGTCCACCTTTATATACATTTATAAAGGTCCAGTTAAGAAATAAACATTGAATAATCCCATAAAGTGCTTAATTAGATTCATTTGGTCTGATTGTTATGTACTATTTTTTAAATTTCCAGTAAACTTCATGAGTGATAATTGGACCAATTTGGGGCATTACGACTTTCAGAGAATTTTGACCCATGTGTTTAAATGAACACAGAAAATCTGTTTATTAAGGACAACACACAGTTTGTTTTGGGCTAGGAGCCACCAGACCTCCACAACACACACCTCATTGATCTGCTGTTTGTTTGTGTTTACAGAGACCAGCAACATTACTGAGAGATACACCCTGATTGAAGAACTGAAAACCTGGACTGAAGCTCAGCAGTACTGTAGAGAACACCACACCGACCTCGTCAGTATAAAGAGTGCCAGTGAAAATGAAGACCTAGTGAAGAAAGCGCAGGGCAAGCCCTTCTGGATAGGTCTGTTCAATAACCTGTGGAAGTGGTCACACCAGGGGGATAACTACACATTTCACAACTGGAGATATGACCAACCGGATGATTATCAAGACAAAGAGAAATGTGTGGTGATGCTTAAGGATGGCAAATGGGCAGATATTGACTGCAAAAGTCATCGTTCCTTTATCTGCTTTGATGGTAAGGGTCCCTGTTGTCTGTGTTTTTGTTCATCTTAGTGTTTTTACACTTGTCTGTGAGGAGGGACCTAATGGCTTAATCCATCTGATTCTATAGTAACCCCTTTATAAAAGTTCACCATGGTAAATTTGCATATTCATTGTTCAGTTTTTGGTTGTGCTCTGCATTGTTTTATATGAACATATTTTAGATCTTTTATTTAACATCATGTAATCAAAGAAATTACAGAATGATATTGCAAAAGTCTACCGGAACCCAAATAGTAGGACAATATTTCATGTTATATTTTGAAATGTCACAGTTTGAAACTTGTATAACTCGACTCATGCTACAGTATGCACAGATATGGATCATTTGTAAATATTATTGCATGTGTCATGGAATCGCAGTCATATATTGGGTGTTAGATATTGCTGTTTAGCTCTTAATATGTTCCCTACTACAAATCAGTGCCACCAGAACCTCAATGTAATTCACTGACTCCTTTCCTATCATTAATCAACCCTCTGCTTGTATTTATTTCAGACACTGGTTCCTTTTTGATATACAGTCCGTATCAGAACACCTGCGTCAATGCTCTTAATTCCAGCTCTGTAGTGAACAGTCCTTGCAATCCCGATGTCAAATCACAGCAGTTCAGATGGGTCTCTGAATACAGACTGCAGAGCGTCTCATTGAAATTATGTCTGGGAGTGGCGAGTAAGACAGACGGGGTTAAAGTCCTGCTCTACCCCTGTGATGAGAAGAATGAACTGCAGCAGTGGCAATGCAGGGATAACCATGTACTTGCAATCCAGGGAGCCGACCTATTTTTCAACTCCAGACACCTCGTTGAAAACTATATCGTGCTGTATATAGGATCAGGGTTCTATAGCAGATGGAACATATATGGCACGGGGGATGACTTGTGCTCCAGGCTCTCCAAGAATTACGGTACGGAACTCTTGTTTGACTCAAGAGGGAGGTGTATAGTTTGAATTTTCTCTCCTATCCCTGGAGACAGAATTAAAATGCCTCTCCCCTGTGGAGTCAATGTGTACACAAGGCTTTGTATGCCCTGCTGCCCATAGGTCTACTCACACCACTTCAGCTGTGCAGGCTGGGTAATAGACCTCTCTGGCGTGACGTCACACCCTCACAAAATCCACCACACTGACCTTGTCAGTATAAGGAGCGCCAGTGAAAATGAAATGCCTTCATCTAGACAATGTGGGGAAGCTATAAAATGTCTTCATCTAGACAATGTGGGGAAGCTATAAAAAAGGCTAACAAGATGCTTGGATATATTGTGAGAAGTGTTGAATTTAAATCAAGGGAAGTAATGTTAAAACTCTACAATGCATTAGTAAGACCTCACCTAGAATATTGTGTTCAGTTCTGGTCACCTCGTTACAAAAAGGATATTGCTGTTCTAGAAAGAGTGCAAAGAAGAGCAACCAGAATTATCCCGGGTTTAAAAGGCATGTCGTATGCAGACAGGCTAAAAGAATTGAATCTATTCAGTCTTGAACAAAGAAGACTACGCGGCGATCTGATTCAAACATTCAAAATCCTAAAAGGTATAGACAGTGTCAACTCAGGGGACTTCTTTGACCTGAAAAAAGAAACAAGGACCAGGGGTCACAAATGGAAATTAGATAAAGGGGCATTCAGAACATAGAGGCACTTTTTTACACAGAGAATTGTGAGGGTTTGGAACCAACTCCCCAATAATGTTGTTGAAGCTGACACCCTGGGATCCTTCAAGAAGCTGCTTGATGAGATTCTGGGATCAATAAGCTACTAACAACCAAACAAGCAAGATGGGCTGAATGGCCTCCTCTCGTTTGTAAACTTTCTTATGTTCTTATGTTCTTATGAAAGCGCAGAGCAAGCCCTTCTGGATAGGTCTGTTCAATGAGCCCTGGAAGTGGTCACACTAGAGGGGTATCTACACATTTCACAACTCGGTTAATAGACGACCAAACAATTATGGAGGGAATCATAAATGTGTGATTATTGGTGTGTTAGGGGATGGTCTCTATGAACCTGAAGATCCAGAAACCAGCCCTGTTATTAAAAGTCTATGAGCAGGAAGCAGCTACCCCTCATTGGTATACACAGGAGAGACACATGCTCTTTTAGTACTAAGCTTTCTAATTGTTTTTTGTTATTTTTGTTAAATATTGAACCACAGATCCACAGGACACCACCACTGTTCAGTCTGACTCTCAGAGCTCTCCAACCACCTGGCCATCCTGGCTCCCTGGCACTTCACCCGCAGGAACAGGTGGGTACCGTGTCGCAGGGTGCAGTGAAACAGCATGCCTGAGAAGATAACTTCTGATTTTAAAATGTATGTTAACTGCTGATTTCTATTAGTGACTGTATTCATTATTAGTTTTATTTATTATTATCATTGTTATATTTTTTACCAGGCACTCCAGTCCCTGAGGAGCTCCACCTGATCTCTGACAGTATGGTCTGGCCGGAGGCTTGGCAGTACTGCAGGGATCACTACACTGACCTAGTGAGCCTCACAAGCCTGGCTGCACAGAACAGAGTGTCGGAGCTCGTCAGGAACAGCACTGCATCGCGATTCTGGATCGGCCTGCACAGAACCGTGGTGTATGATAAATGGTACTGGGTTGCTGGTAAGGATAAGAGGGCCCCCCTAAACTACACTAACTGGGCCCCTGGGGAGCCCAACAATCCTTACTATGAGCACTGCGGGGAGATGGTGCTGGGGGAGGATGGGGGGGCTGAGTGGAATGATCTGTGCTGCTATGAAAAGCTCCCCTTTATCTGTTTCAAAGATAAAAACCTCTCCTAAAAGGTTTTATTGCAGTGGTTCTTAAACTTTCTATAGTTGGAACCCCCATTTAAAGTCACTTTAGTCTGGGAAAGCAACATTTATTAATACATTTATAGAAATAGCTAGACCTACTTTTTATTATATAAACATGAAATGTATGAGTAATAGAAGTCTGGTATGTGACACAGTTTGGCAATGCCATGTGTGCTGCAATGCACTTCAGCCACTGCAGATGTGGTCGTTTGAAACCTTCCTGTGACCCCCCAGGGGGTCCCAACCCCCACTCTGAGAGCCACTGTCTTCACAGAACCCATAGCTTTACTATATGAGTAGTACACCAAAAATACTTCAGGTCCTATGTAGACAATACTATATAATACTGTTAAAGGGATACTGTATATTGTCTTCTACATGTTGTTACTTGTTACTTTTAAGCATTTTTTTTTCTTAAAAAATATTTTTTTAATATTTAAGTAGTTTTTAGTTATTTAAGAAGTTGTGTCTGTAGTTGGGTCCTGGATATTGTCATCAGCACCAGCATAACAAAATCAAAAGAAAACTTTTATTTTCCTTGTTTGCACTTTTGTGTTGCTTCATTGAGCTACAGCAGAGCAGGCATTCATACCCCCCTGCTGCTGCAGGTAGTCGCAGGAGTGTGTCTGTTTAGAAAACATTAGAGTGACACAAAGAGGGAGGGAGGAAGCTTGTGTGCATGTCTGCCTGCCTGCAGCTGAAACTACCTGCCTCTAGGGAATATACCCAAACTGGACAGCCAACAGGGCCTGGTTTCTGATGAAGCAGATTGCACCTAATGCTAACCTGTTTAAATGTTTGAAAGATAGATAGATAGATATTAGTATGATGCTACAACTTTAACTATACAAAAATAGAAAATATGTTACAGGTTAAGTGGGTACAATCTCATTATTTATATAATATATTTCTGAGTGTATTTTGTGCTATTATAAAATAAAGATTTTAACTGGTGAACCCAGTATTTTGTTTCTTGATGTTTCTTAATTTAACAAAAAAACTAGGGTATCACTAAGAATTTTTCAAAGTTTTTATCCCCCAGGACAAATGTTTGAATTTTACTGTAGCCTAAATACATTTTTTCTTATTTATTTTATATATATATATATATATATATATATATATATATATATATATATATATATATATATATATGTGTGTGTGTGTGTGTGTGTGTGTGTGTGTTTTAAAGAGAGTATAATCATACTGTGGAAGGGTGGTGTGCAATTCACTGACATACACGGGAGACAGAGGTTTTATTTGGAAACACCGAATTGGTGCCCAGTTTTATTATTTTTGCTGTTTTGTATTTAGCCACAGAGGGCGCTGTTGTCTGTGGCCTGAGTACCGGCAACGGTACACAGGACCACAGGAATACCAATACTGGTAAACAGTAGAAATACTCTCACACTCACAGGTGCTCAAAATAATAATGAAAACAAAAGATGAAATAAAAAGAGAAAATAAAACACAGTAATAAAACTACAAAATAAAGGTGCTGCTTATGCAGTGCCCCCACTGCCGCTAAGCCGGTCAGTACGGGCCTCCTGTTCTATACACTGGGGTGGCCGGAGTTCCCCGTAAACCTACACACATCCCCTCGGGTACGTAATTATTTCTTTTACTTTGTAAATTATTTTAAGGCAGGCTGTATCCCTCAGCCGGACTTGCCTGGTCCTTGTTTCACACTGGCATCTTCTGCCAGCGTCACTGTATATTCCCCAACATGGCCACCCGAATGCACAACCAAGCGCAGTTCTTATGGGCCAAGCAATCTCCCAAGGCCCGCCTCTCAGCCACTCAGAGAGAGGGAAAGCACACACACCCTCTTCCCCACCTCTCTGTGTCATCGCCATGACTGACAGGAGGATACTACGAGACTGCTGCCCTCTTCCTGCAGTACCACGTATGTGCCAGATAGTCAGCACAGATCTCCCCTGTTACACATGTACAAAGTTTAACATTGATATGACCAGTATAACATCGTTTGAATATACATAACATACAATTACAATATTTATTTTGCATTTTGGATGCATGCAGTGGCCTGTGAATTTGATAATCTTGTACTGTATAATACATTTTTGATAATTCTATTGGTAATGGATTTCATATCAAATATGGCTTGCTACTATATGTGTAAGGAATCTCTAAAATTGTATCCTAATTATTAAAGACCTTAACAATTAGTATTCAATACAGTATATACATCCTTTGTGATTCAAACTGACATCAGACTTACATGCTGTAATAAATACTAGGCTATTAATCCCCCTTTGATTCAAGTTCCGGTTGATATATATATATATATATATATATATATATATATATGCAAGCTTCCAATTGAGACTATTCAGTTTATTTAAATAATAATTAACTTTTAAGATATTAGGTCTATGTATAGGGGTTAACATACCCACTGTGCAAAAATCAAAAGGGCTGGTGTGGTCAGATTGAGTCTGTTCGGTCTAAAGGCTTCTCAGCAATCCTTTGAAGCACATTGGACACTCATTATAGATACTCCACCCACATCAGACCTCTTTTTATTTTAGCACGGAGCCTGTTTGAAATAGGTTCCCATCTACATTGGGACTCTTTGAAACAGCTTTACACAGAAAATACTCAACCCAACCACATCAACCCTTTAGATTTTTCCACAGAGGGGTATTTTAATTAGGCACCCACTTCATTTGCATAACGTTCCTCATACTGTCGGAATCTGGGATTTCCCACTGTTCTCATTCTTCCTAGAACTTGAAAACCAGTTGGAAAGTTAAAGCCCTGCCACAAAAGCCCTCCCCGACGGTCGGAAAAGCTTTGATATTCAGGAGCAATGTGCTGAGGTTTCTTCAGGAGGGGGTTTTCTATAGGCCACTCTGTTCTACAGGCCACACTGCTTATGGTAGAAGTATCAATCAATGGGAAACCGGAGCATGTGATTATTATTATTATTATTATTATTATTATTATTATTATTATTATTATTATTATTATTATTAATTTGGCAGACGCCTTTATCCAAGGTGACTTATAGGTGTTACAGGGCAGTACAGGGTTACAATTATTATTATTATTTATTTATTAGCAGACGCCCTTATCCAGGGCGACTTACAATTGTTACAAGATAACACATTATTTTTACATACGATTACCCATTTATACAGTTGGGTTTTTACTGGAGCAATCTAGGTAAAGTACCTTGCTCAAGGGTACAGCAGCAGTGTCCTCCACCTGGGATTGAACCCACAACCCTCCAGTCAAGAGTCCAAAGCCCTAATCACTACTCCACACTGCTGCGAACAATGCAAGCTTAATATTTAAATACAGTGTAGTTTACAATAAGTGCAGTAATACAACTAGAATACAATATGAGCTAGGATGAAACACGTTAGGATTACAACAGTTTTATCTACAAAGGCATTGTAGTGCAATAGTGCATTAGTAAATTAATGCAAATGTACAATGTGAGAAGGTAGAAGCACAAGGGCAAATTCAGCTGGTACTAGCTCTTCCAAACAGCCAACTCTGCTTTCCATTCAGCTGTCTGAAAAACGGAGTGATCAATGGCAAAGACCAGCCAAAAAAACCAAACTACTGTGGGCTTTAAAAGGTACATGTTAAGTTTACCAGACATCAGTACAGATTTCAGAGCAGCAATTCTGAGTCAGTCAGCTGAAGATCTGACATCTCGTTTGTCTTCTTCTAATCGCTTTCAGATGACAAGCATTGAAATCTGGGGGCTTTGAAATGGTGACTAGTTTTCCATATTACAACGTTACAGTTTTATTTGATGTTGCTAACCAGTAGCAAGCAGTCTGTTTTTGACACAGACTACAGGCTAAGCTGCTTTTTAATAAAGTGGGGTATGCAGGAACCAAGGAGTTGATTAAACCACTTCAAAAACCAGCTAAAAGACGCCACACCCAAGCACTGTACTGCTGAGATAGTTGAAACACATGTCTAATGCAGGGCTCCATTCCAGCTTTAAGTGGCAGATAAATTAAAGATGAATTAGGCTCTTCTGCAAAGGCAGGGTTTTAATAAAGGCGAACACAAACGGCTATGCAAGGTCTCAAACCACTCCCCGAATACTTGGCATGAAACGTGCCCCGCCCCTCCCCAGTCTCTTTACTGTACAAACAGAGAAGTCCAGTACAGTCTGCTTTATTTACAAAGTTTAAAATCATATGAAAAAAGGGCTATACATCTAGTATAGGGTATAGCTAAAACCAAACACACACAGCACATTTACTCACCTGTATTCCTTTACTTCATAATTAGCACCTCCATAATAATGGATTTAGTGCAAGTCAAATACATTGACAACATTAAGCAATTCTACTAACTAGCAAATCAAATGGTGCTCAAACGCCATATATAATAAATCAATAAAGAAAACATCGAAAGCACATACCATAAAATAGTCATCAATCAATCAATGAAGTCAATATAACAATACATTCTCAGTAGATCAGTTCATACGTGACATGTATTATAAATATCAGGCTGTATTGTCTTATTTAACAGTAGATGGCAGTATTGGTAATCCTTCAGTGCCTAGGAAGCTACATTGGCTTGGTTTATATGAAGCTCAGAATAGACTGGAGGCAAAATAACAAAGGCGTAGGACGGCTGAATTATTGAAATGACGCTGATCATGGAATATGTAGAGATTGGTCTCTGTTCAAACCCCTCACAGGCTTGGAGGGATATTGTTTCTAAAAAGAATAACATACTTAAATTCATTTTTTATTAATTATCTTATGTTTGATTGTTTACAGTTAGCTAATATGCAGTGACATGTATGGTCACGTGCAGGGAGAGGTGCTTCACTCTGAGTCAGTCATGGTGTGGCAGGACCAAAGTCCTGCTTCTGTAAGTGTGGGAATGTGTGGCAGGGATGTTTTTGTGTTTAATAAACATACTCTTAAAATGCAGCTTTCCTTCTCTGGGTCTCTTTCCTGTCGGTAACAGCCTGGGCCGTGATGCTACTCTGTCACACAGGGTTTCAAGGTGTTTCAAGACAACAGGACTTCTTAAAAGTAAATCAATATATTATAACCAAACGTTAACAAAACATAAAAAACATTTAAACGTAAAAGAGCAGCATAATAAAGGTCAAGCGAAAGCTCTCATTCCCTTGTTGCCATGCTTACAAAATGTAACATTGTGTGTGTGCATGTTTAAGGTGACACTTTTTTACTTCAAATACTATACTGTTTTTACACTTTATTTGTTTCATTGAATACACCGTGTAACATTTTTTTTTTTTTTTGGTTCCTGGGTAGTAAGTGTTATTTCCTAATTGCTTATGCCTCAAAAGTATAGAAAATGGCTATTATTCCCCACAAACTTTGCTTTTGTGACCAGGACAGTGATATTTTGAAATGTACCTATTTCCAATGAGAAAATGGGCGAATTTGTGTCTTTTCGTTCACATAAAGTCAGAAAAAAACAACATATGAATCCAAATTAACATGTATTTATACTAAAGTAATACAAAAATGACTACAAAAGATTTAGAAGTGAGTAGTTTTTCGAGATTTACGATTATACTGTAAATCACTTTCACGAATCAGCCCCCAAATGTAGTCTCCCATCATGTTCTCGTTATACTGTCCTTGGTAGCGGCGTTCAAAGTTCAGTATATCCTGGTGGAAGCGCTCGCCTTGTTCGCCATGTTCTCCTTGAATTTATCAAGATGAGCATCAAGGATATGGACTTTGAGGGACATCCTACTGCCCATTGTGCCGTAGTTCTTCACCAGAGTCTCAACCAGCTCCACATAGTTTTCGGCCTTGTGATTGCCCAGGAAGCCCCGAACCACTGCGACAAAGCTGTTCCAAGCCGCTTTCTCCTTACTAGTGAGCTTCTTGGGGAATTCATTGCACTCCAGGATCTTCTTTATCTGTGGTCCGACGAAGACACCGGCTTTGACCTTTGCCTCAGACATCTTAGGGAAGAAGTCTTGAAGGTACTTGAAGGGTGCCGACTCCTTATCTAGAGCTCTGACAAATTGTTTCATAAGGCCATTTTGATGTGCAGTGGTGGCATCAGCACCTTCCGGGGGTCCCAGCCGTACTCATCATACTTCAAGGCGTCCAGCAAGGTCCTGATGCTGTTGTAATCCTCTTTGAGGTGCACCGAGTGAGCCAGGGGAAGAGACGTGTACTTGTTACCATTATGGAGCAGCACGGCTTTGAGGCTCCTGGATGAGCTGTCAATGAAGGACAGTATAACGAGAACATGATGGGAGACTACATTTGGGGGCTGATGCGTGAAAGTGATTTACAGTATAATCGTAAATCTCGAAAAACTACTCACTTCTAAATCTTTTGTAGTCATTTTTGTATTACTTTAGTATAAATACATGTTAATTTGGATTCATATGTTGTTTTTTTCTGACTTTATGTGAACGAAAAGACACAAATTCGCCCATTTTCTCATTGGAAATAGGTAAATTTCAAAATATCACTGTCCTGGTCACAAAAGCAAAGTTTGTGGGGAATAATAGCCATTTTCTATACTTTTGAGGCATAAGCAATTAGGAAATAACACTTACTACCCAGGAACAAAAATTGTGTTACATAGTGATATTTTTCCTTCTTGAATTGGCCCTCGATATGCAGTGGTGTCACTTCTGTTTGACTGAAGGTTCCCGCTAGGGGCTGGGCCGCACTATAGCCTTTCAGCTTCTCAGTATAGAAAGAGAAATAGTAAGTGGGCTGATACAGGTGAAAGATTACATTGTCACATAGGTTTGAATGGTCCCTTCATTTAAAAAAATCTCCAGATAAACGCAATATAATACAATGTGTATATGTGTCTGTGTGGGCGTGTGTGGGGGGGGGGCGTGTGGTTGTGTGTGGGCGTGTGGCGTGTGGGGGCGTGTGTTTGTGTGTGTGGGCGTGTGTGTGGGGGGGGGGCGTGTGGTTGTGTGTGTGGGGGGGCGTGTGGTTGTGTGTGGGCGTGTGTGTGTGGGCAGATATTACTATCCATGTGCGGAAAGAAATTGAGAAAATGTCTCCACAAAGATAGTAACTCCTGGGAAAAAAAACGACGTTGTGGGGACATCCACACTTTGTAAAACACCTTTTTAAGAACTAAATATGCCTTAGAAAAAAAAGTGCGCACTGCAGGACTAAGCCCCGGATGGGACGCCAGTCCATCGCAGCAGTCCAATACAATTGGTGATAAATGTGTTGTTCTTAATGCCGAGCAGGAGCAACACGCTTAATTGACACGTAGGTCATGTGGTATGCAAACAGAAGACTCTCTATTCAGATTTTTTTTTTTTATCTTTGTGTAAACAATATATGACAGCTAAAAAAAATTCCCGCCCTCATTATTTTGTTTTTCGTCTATAAATGAGCTGTGTTACATTGGAAGGCGGTGTATGTGATCTTATTACAAATGCTTAAACATGTAAAACAGGTGCTTTTGAATGTCATCTGCAAACTTTGTTGTGACGTTTACTGTAAAACAAAAATAAAAAAACACCTTTTCCACATGCTGCTAGTTTTAGATTCAATTGCATATACTTAAGAAGCCAACAAGATAGTTTTGAAATGTTTTTTTTTTTTTTTCCTAAGCCTTGAATATTAAATTGAGAGCTGACTATGCGTTCGCAAATATCATTTTAAGCATACAGCTCGACCTTGAATGTCCAAAAATGGGGCAGCAACAAAACCGGCATTTTAGTAAACTGAAATGTATCTCTAAACAAAATGGTATCGCCCAAACAAGCGCTGACTTGAAACCGGTTACAGGAATATATATATATATATATATATATATATATATATATATATATATATATATATATATATATATATATATATATATAAGTTATATATATATATAGGTCGGTTGGCATGTAGGCGTGGTCGCGCCACTTCAGGAATTAGGCTACGCCTCGAGAAAAATAGGGAATAGGAAAAGTTTAACCACAAAACAATTTAAAACAAATACCAAACGAATGCTTCCCATAAAGAAGCAATACCGTCTCCAATAAGTGAATTGAATCAGCCACAAAAATCCAAACAACTCGCACTAGGTAAAATGGTTTGAAGTGGCTTTTTCAAATAGCACAAAAAGGATAGTAGGCTTATAGAGAAGTGATTGCAAAGTAGTTTTACAGGCAATCTCTGTGAATTGGTTGTGACCCCACATTTCTGGACCCAAATCCCTCCTATATATGTGTTGGTTTGAAAACACATACATTTATATTTATGTATGTATTTATTTCAAAGGGGTCGATTTTGTAACACGTGTTACAACTGTACCCCGTCTCCCCAATACTAGATATTTATAACATATTCTATTATTACTATTCTTTTTTTTCTACTGTTCAACAGCTGATATTTTTTAATCGCAATTTAGAACTTGTATGAACTGGAAAGTATTTTTTGAAACAGTTTCTTTTTTTATTGTGTAGCCTATATTTTGAAATTTGAAAAGCCATATGTAGTTCAGAGAGAGAGAGAGAGAGAGAGAGAGAGAGAGAGAGAGAGAGAGAGAGAGAGAGAGAGAGAGAGAGAGAGAGAGCTACAGAAGCTGCAGACCACACAGATAGAAAGCGCAAGAGCAAGAGAGAAGAGTTTTATCCATTGTGCTGCTATAGAGTGGCGCAGAAAGTCATGGGACAGGACCTGAGCATGTAAAAATGTAAATAGTTCTATTCAGTGTTCCATATTCTGTTTTGTGAATATGCACAGTTGGTAAAAGTGATAATAAAACAGCTGTTTTTCACCCAATTTGCTTTACCCCCCCCCCCCCCCCCCCATGTTCATTTCATATTGAAGTTCTAGGTGCAGTGTTTTGTTTGAGACATCTATGATTACAATACATATAGCAGTGACCAAACATGATTTTTTGCAAAAGCATTTATTTTTTGCATATATTCTCATCTCCAACACATATTAATAATATAATATAGCTTATATAATATAGCTTATATAATGTGAAAGGACACGTGGCCTTTCATTTGAAATAATTGCATGCAGCACAAACTATTGTCACGAAATCCGCGTGTTCAGATTCTTTTACGTACTCTTTTTATTTGCTCAGCACACACTCTTATCTCAGGGGAGACGTTAGGAGGACAGAGGTGTTATTACTCCTAGTGGGATATAGTTCGTGCTCTGGACCCGCAGTATATCCAGATGACTAATATAGAACTCAAGAAATTGACAGACTCATGTATTTAAAGTTTTTTACGAATCGGAGTATGATCAGTACTCGTTCGGTTTATTAACGGTTAAATATTGGATAGAGTAGCTACAGGCTACGTCGTATCCCCAGCTGAAAGACACACTGGGCAGTCCAGTGTCTTAACAGATATCAACGTTAACACTTTAATACATGTATATATGTGTTAATCAAGGCCGACAAGCAGGCCAAGAACACGTCATCTAAAGTACCCAATGGTCTATTTCAGCACATTCAACAAAACTCTCTCTTATTTCTAAAACATAGCGTGAGTCCCTTATAGCAATACATGCAATACATATGAGATAAAATAATAATAATTGCTTAATGCTCACCCTTTAATATAAATCGTAAAAGGATATGTCTGTCTTCACCAGGCAAATGAAACTGAATTCAATCAGCTCAATTGTGTCGGTTTGCAAAAGATGGACCACCTTGCCCTGTCTGGGATGAGTGTGGTACTCCATTGAAATTACTCTGGAGTTAAATAGGTTTTTCGTCTCATTGGAATACATGGGACGCCTCAATTAAATCCAATCATTAATCAGGTGGGACAGTTCTTATCCATTTTACAAATAATAGTTTTCAAAAGATCCAGACTAACTTTTCAGAATTAATAGGTGTCATGTACTCAATAAATTCAATATCTCATTTCTTGTCTAACTCCAAATCTATGATCTCATTTCTTTGCTTTCCTCCGAGCCCCTCCTTTATCTGAAAAGTTAAGTGAACCAAGGTTCCCAGGATCTTGGTTTATAATATAATATAAAAAACGGTACATTATAGTATATTATTACAAACTTAACACAAAAACATAACACAACACCTTTTAACTTCTATAATTCAGTGGATATCATAATGTCTAGAAGTCTTATTGTTCAATAGAAAGAAGAATAAACTTGTACCATTTTCCCATTTAAGTAAATCGAATACTGCTCCAGGTTTTAATCTTCTTATCACTACAGCAAAGTCGTGAACAAGCAATAATACTTGTCAGTTTTAAATAATATGTTTTCTCATTATAGCAAATACTTAAAACATATTATTAATCTTATGAAATAACTGTTATGAACTATAAACAGTGTCAATTAGCACTGAACCTGTTTCATTATAAGATAATCTTTCAATTAATTTACCTCTGTTTATCAATTGCTATAATATTATTTTGGTGAATCCCTCTTAGGATTTAAATCCAAATATAGGCCAGTATAACTGCATTCAACTAGGCTTGACCCTTCTCTTTGTTCATACAAAATCCAGCCGAGACAGGATTTTTTCTCAAGACCTCTGGCTTGTTAGTTAATCTTTTGGTCATAAAGAGTCTCTTCTTATCTTGTGTTTTTAGGACATAAATTTGTAGATTAACGTTCACTTTTAGCCAGAATGGTGCTTTTTATCAAGCGTCATGCTTTCTGGAGATAAGATATACTAGTGGTAAATCGTTCATTATATATATTTTCTTAGGGAATCTCAGACTACTAAGTATTTAATTGAATACATGTGTAATTCCAAACAAGAGAGGACTGACCTATTTCATGGAGCAAGAGAGCCACCTACTGGTGGTACAAGGATACTCTTTCTTTATCCTTCCTAATATCTTTGACACTTCATTTTATAATACATTCCATATTTGAAATTGCCTAGTCCATGTCCTGCATATCCCAGCGTTCCCAGCAGGATTCAACTTCTGTGCCGGGTTCAGCTCTGGTTGGTTCCGCGAAAACGACAACAGGCCCCTTTATCCAAAGTTTAGCATCACAGGTGTGAGACGCCATCTTCCTCACTTCGTACCTACAAGATACTTGGACACGTTTAGCTGGGACACCTTCTACACATTCCAATTTACCTAGATGTGCCCATTTCACTAAATGACCTCCTTTCTGGATCTGTACACATTGTTACTATACATTCCCTTCTGTTTGCACAGAGTCACTTTGCGAGGTACGCCTTCCATCCAGAACACTGAAGGAGGCCAAAACTCACTGTTATTCATATTTTCTGGTATCCAATTACTGTTCTGCCTCACATCATCAGTTGGCAGACACAATACAACTGAATCTGATTCAATTGATGAACCAACAGCTGTAGCTACTGAGATCCTCCATGCAAAAGGAGTCAATATTTTACTGACCAGCCTAGCTGATTCAGCGTTACTTGCGACACTATCATGTAGTTAAACATACATAAATGAAAACAGTGAAAATAGGGTTGAGTGTCATTTGCTTTGTGCACAATTTTTCAATAACAAGACATGTTACAAAAAAATGTACATAATATTCAGCCTAAATTAACATGATAATTTACAGCCAATAACTGATCATTGAAAACGTCATTATCGTCCAAAGCATCCATACACTCACCATCTACTCCCAACAATAATTTGCTAAAGCCTATAGCATTTCTACATGTTGCTCGTTCTGAGTTTTAATCCCTTCCACATTAACAAAGCAACAAGAATAAAGACCAGGGCAGCAAATGCTATCAGGCCAAAGGGACTTCTCCTTTCAGTTCCAGTTGAGTCTGTAAGATAACAGAAACATACATTGCTGGTTCACTAACCTCTTTAGACCAATGTTATTTGTGTTTTCCTTGTACAATGTCTCTGGAATAACAGTTTGAAATGTGTTTAATCGCACATCTATTCTATTGCTCCAGAGGAAATGTTTAATTGGAGTTGATATGTATTTCAATGCTATAGTAGGGCAGCAGTGTGGAGTAGTGGTTAGGGCTCTGGACTCTTGACCAGAGGATCGTGGGTTCAATTCCCAGTGGGGACACTGCTGCTGTACCCTTGAGCAAGGTACTTTACCTAGATTGCTCCAGTAAAAACCCAACTGAATAAATGGGTAATTGTATGTAAAAATAATGTGATATCTTGTAACAATTGTAAGTCGCCCCGGATAAGGGCGTCAGCTAAGAAATAAATAATAATAATAATTATAGTTGTAATGTAAAAGTATAAATGAGGGTTGCCTAAGAAGATTTGCAAGCATGAGGCTTGCATCATAAATTCTTAAATGTAATTTTAAATTGCATTGATCTTAATTTGGGATTCTAGGGGTGTGGCGATACCTGCATCTTCCGAATGATTCCTAAGTAAAGGAATTATTATTATTATTATTTTTATTATTATTATTATTATTATTATTATTATTATTACTGATAATTAAGGCTGTATTTTTTCACAGTTATAGGTAGTAGTGTGGAGTAGTGGTTAAGGCTTTGGACTCTTGACCAGAAGGTTGTGGGTTCAATCCCAGGTGGGGGACACTGCTGCTGTACCCTTGAGCAAGGTACTTTACTTAAATTGCTCCAGTAAAAACCCAACTGTATAAATGGGTAATTGTATGTAAAAATAATGTGATATCTTGTAACAATTGTAAGTCGCCCTGGATAAGGGTGTCTGCTAATAAATAATAATAAAGTTATCACAGGTTTCACGATTTCCTTGAAATGACCCATTTACTGTAATATGTAGTTATTTTCCCATAACAATTTACATTTCTGAAAGAATAGCGTGAATATACATAATTACAGCTTATTGACTCGCTATCTGTTCCACTGCATTCAGGAACCTGGCAGGCAGTTTTGTTTGCTTCAGGTAAATAGAGCACAGAGGATTTCTTTACAATGTCTTCAACGAAAAGACAAAGATCTGAAATATTATCCGCTAAAGATCGCTCAGTCCAGGACAAGAAGGGGACATTTCACATGTATGTTATTATTTCAACATTTATTTATTTATTTATGTTTTTATGCTGTTTGATAATTCACTGATGGTGAAAATAGAATGTCTTTAAAAGATGGGCATACAAAAAACAGAAATATTCTACAATCTAGCGTTTACTGTTTTTTTTTTTTTATGTAAGCATTTCAATATTTAGGAACATTTGTTGTATAATAACTCCGTTTTCAATGAGACAACGTTGTTTTTTTTCTGCTTTAATAAATATGTTTCATCGTGAAATATCTTGAAACACCCATTTTAGGCCGTCAAATGCCGTGACATTTTTTACAGCGAAAAAAAAAATACAGCCTTAATATTTTACAAGAAATACCAAGTGTAAACACCGAGATGGCATTTGTACACAGAAAGACTTATTTCCCATTCACAATTTATAATTAACCATATTAATAATTGATAACGACATGAGATGCTGTAGCATCTTTTTTTCTAATATGCTCTTTCACTTGTATGTGTCATTTCGTAGCTAAATGCATGTTTCAGGCTTAAATTATAGCAGCTTGGGACATACAGATCATATTGCAGGAAGACGTTTAATTCAATAATGTGATAAAGGGCTCACCTTCCACAGTTACAGTGATGGTGCTGACCTCATGCTGCTCGGGATCCAGCACGGTGTAGGTCCCCTCCTCTTCTTTGGTCACGCTCCTCAGCGTCAGCACTCCATCCTGGACAGACACGTGCTGTTCAAACCCTGCTGCGCTATCGACAATGGAGGAGTTGACAGCGCCCTTAGGTTTAAACCACACGGTTACATTTTTTCGGTCGAGTCGAATCTCCTTGGTTCCTCCGTTTGACAGTGTGACGTTTTCCTTGCGACCTAACAGTATAAGGGACAGAGGAAAGGTGTTTGACAAATAATATATATTATATATATAGAAACACTTTCGAATAGAATGCTTGAGCAATGCGAGTATAAGAGTTATGACGACTACAACATAGTTCAAATAGAGAAGGACGGGAACTGTTTCTTTAGATGTTTAGCTGTAGTTTTATACGGTTCACAAAATGACCATCGAACAATTAGACATAATGTAATAGAACTAATGGAAAGCAATATAAAACAATATGAAATGTACATCGACTCAGTGACCCATATTGAAAAAATGAAATTAAGTGATGGGAGTATAGATTCTTGGGCTACAGAGGCAGAAGTTATGGCAGCTGTAGACCTCCTAAATAGGCCCATACACGTATACATAGACTTAAAGAATAAGGACTGTTTTAAATACGAAGGCACAATAGAATATATTAAAAATAAGAACGATCCAATTAATCTTTTATACAACAATAACCATTTCTCAGTTATTGTATTTAAAGACAATGAAACCGGAAGAAAATCTGAATACTGTGGCATAATTAAGAAAGATAATCAAAATAAATCTAAAACAGTAAAAATAAACCAGGTTAAGGTAAATAATAAAATGCAAAATAGAGAGTTAAACATGAATAGGACAGAGAATTCAAAACAGAAAGATAGGAGACCCAAAGATAGACATGGTACCAAATACACAAAAGATAAGACAGAAGACATAGTATTCAATTTATCAAGTAAAACTTTAACCACATCCCAAAAAGCGGTACTGAGTAAAACACTTAAGTTTATACCGACTAAAAGATACATCGATAAAGATAAACTGGCCACTGAATTAAAGGAGTGGGAGAGACGCATGAGATTAGCAGAATATTTTTTCAATGAAAATATCTCGGATTCAGAGGGTAATTATGAACATGGGATTAAGGTTAATAGTACAAGCACATGGACTCCTCCGGATGGAAGAGATAAATGGTTAGATATGTATATTGAAGTAGTTAAACAAGAAATAATAGTAGGACTAAAGAAAAGATGTAAACTTAATTTAACCAATATTGAAGAACAAGCTATGACTGAGTTGTTAAATGATGATGATATAATGATAAGACCAGCAGATAAAGGCTCAGGAATAGTGATAATGAACACAGATGACTATATGAAATCTGTAGAATGTGAATTAAATAATACATATACATATGAAGAAGTTAAAAGCAATAAGATCAATAAATTGGTAAAAGAGGTTAAGGAAATTGCGGAGAGACTATACAATAAAGGCATTATATCAAAAGAATTAAAAAAATACATGCAGTCACATAATGCAAGAACAGGCCTAGCAAGAGGAAATCCTAAAATGCACAAAGAAAATCACCCTATGCGAATGATAGTCAGTACAATTGATAATCCAACACACATAATAGCTGAAATAGCAGAAAAACAACTTAGGTCGCACGTTGAGAAATTACCAAGCTATGTTAAGGATACAACACATTTTTTAAAAAGACTTGAATCAATAAAACACAACCTTCCAGAGAATACAATTTTATTTTGCATGGATGTAAAATCCTTGTACCCAAGTGTCCCTCGTAAAGAAACTTTAGAAGCTTGTCAAAAAGCACTAGATAATAGACTAGATAAATCAATACCTACAGCAGAGGTACTGAACATGATCAACATAGTTTTAGAAAACAGTTATTTTACATTTGTTGATAAGAATTACAAACAAAACGATGGTACCGCAATAGGATCTAAATTAGGAATGCATTTTGCCAGTACATACATGGGGAAATGGGAAGAACAATTACTTAGAAAATCAGAAAGAGAACCTTTAGAATACATTCGGTTTGTAGATGATATTTTTGGGGTTTGGACACATGGAGAAGAATCTCTTTTCCAGTTTCATAAAATGGCAAATGAAATACACAGTAATATTAAGGTGGACCTTCGATGGACAAGGAAAGAAATAGAATTTTTAGATACCATAGTAAAACTTGAAGAAGGTTCAATTGAGACTGACCTCTTCTGTAAACCTACTGACATGCACCAGTATTTACACATGTCCTCTGCACATCCGATACACACTAAAAGGGCAATCCCAAAGGGTCTAGGAATAAGAATACGAAGAATATGCTCAAAAGAAAGTGACTATGTAAAACAAAGAAATGTATTAAAAACAAATCTTAAAAAAAGAGGATACAAAGAAAGAATTGTAGAGACGGAGTTAAGAAAAGTGGATAAACTAAAAAGAGATGATCTACTAGATTATAAAAATAGAGATAAAAAGGTCAAAAGAGTCCCATTAATAATGACTTACTCTAAACTTTTGCCCAATATTTCTAAGATAGTTTGGAAACACTTGCGGATTCTACATAATTCAGAAAAATAAAAAAAAAGTATTTCTTAAGGCCCCAGTTGTAGCATTCAAAAGAGAAGCTAATTTAGGTGATATTTTAGTTCACAGTAAACATAAAAGAATAATTGACAAAATAGGTTCTACGAACATATGCACTAGTAGATGTAAAGTGTGTAAACACACAGACAACCGTAAAAATATAATTAAACATAAGAACACCACATATCCACTAAAAACTAATACCTACTGTAAAAATAGCAATGTTGTTTATGGAATAGCCTGTGAAAAATGTGATGAAATCAAATATGTTGGAGAGACTGGAACTACTTTATATAAAAGAATTCAGAACCACCTTTCGTTAATTAGAAATAAAAAAATGAATGAACCAATAGTACAGCACTTCACCAGTCAGGGACATGACATAAATGATGTAAAGTTTGTAGTATTAGAACAGCTCAAATTAGACAATGCGACATATAGAAGAATAAAAGAAAGTAAATGGATAAATAGACTGAACACGATTATGCCAGCCGGACTCAACAGAAAAGAATGAACTAATTAACTTCAATAAATATATAACATTTAAATAAATAAACAAAATTCATTCAAAAGTTGTGCATGCTGATGCGCTGGGGAGGCCAAATCTAGACTGATCCTCAGAGCCAGCATTGCATGATATAATAAAAATATAAGTTTATGTAAAGTACTGTTAATTAGAATTAATACAGATTCAAAGATAGAAGTAAAAATGATGTCACAATATATAGAACACCATTACATCATGTAAGAATAAATCATTAATTTGAATGTAAACAATAACAAGTAGTTGTCATGCCGTCAAAAACCTATAAATACCTCCAATGTTTGGATTCAAACACAGGCTCCCTTGAGAAAGATATGTACAACATATCGAAACGTTGGGCAGCTGGCTCTTTGAGCTAAAATATATATATATATATATATATATATATATATATAGATATATATATATATATATATATATATATATATATATATATATATATATATATATATAGATATACAAAAAAATATTTTTTAAAGTCAAGAATTTGTGAACCGAACCCATCCATATCGTTAGTTGTAGGCCCTCTTTCGTGTTAGAAAATAACTCATACACAAACAAAAATGTAGTTTCTGATGCACGGTACATGCATTAGCAGTACAATACAATATCAAGGGGGTATTTAAGACATGGTACATTGCAAACAACACAAATATATCTGGACAATATAGGCCTAAGCTATGGTGTGGAATGCCATCAAACTGAGTGAGAAAAATTCCACAAAGTTGGCTTAATGATGCTATGAAAATTGTACTTCAAGAACACTACTAGTATTTTTTTTAATTTAATGAAAGACAATTGATGCCGTCAGTGTTTTTTTTGTTTTTTGTTTATTATATTACCTTGTTTCTTTGCAGCTAGTGGAAAGTGAAACAAAACATAATTATTTCAAATGCCAGAAACATAGCCTGCTTTCAGGACCCGCGATATTATTTCATTTGTATCTTGTAATGTCTTAGAATCTTCACATTTTGCCGCCTCTTAAGACGTAACTGAGATGTGACATTTAATCGTAAATAATTTCCATATAAAATCTCGGTGTAGTTTGCATTTGTATGTGTTTATTTATTTATTTTGGCAGTCGTGTATGTATTTATCTACCTTAATGCATTGCGGTACCGTATCCTCACCTTGCACGGAGAGACGGACGTTTTGGACAGCCTTGCTCGATCGTTTCTCCCAGACAGTGTAAGACCCCTCGTCTCGTTTGGTCACGCTGCTCAGGTGTAACACCTTGTCTCGGACTGACACTCTCCGCTCATACTCTTTGAAGTCACATCTCACGGTGGTGTTGATGACAAACCACACGTGCACACTTTCTTCAGATTTAGGCCTGAACTCAACCTGCAGGTTTGATTTATTTGAACGTAGAGAAAACGTGAAATCGTCTCCAATCACTGCACGCCTTTCCTCAGCACCTAAAAAGAAACAAATACAATATTAATGAAATATTAATTAAAACAAAAAACAAACACAAAAAAAAGCACACGAGCAGGCCCTATTTATTAGATCTGGGTTTCAAAAATGTGTTTAGATTTTTGCGGTAGTTGAAGTAAGTCGCTCTGGATAGAAGCGTATGCTAAATTACTGATTCATAATAATTTCCTAATACGACGCTTCATTTTTATTTAGTGTAAAAATGTGTGTCTTAAACTTTTTTGTTAACTTTGATACTGTTTGGATAAAGTAGGCCTATACAAAGGACCGAAAACATAAAAAAAACAGTACATCATTTTGTTTATCAGTTCATGAAAAAAAGCCTATATTAAGAAATTAAATGTATTAAAATATGTATATTCCGTGCGTCTGGGTTTTTTAATGTTTATTATTCGATGTAAAAGAATGACTGATTTATAAAACAATATATAACTTTAACAAAGATCGACCAAGACTATATGCAACTGTAATCAGTCTTGACTGGCCTTTAAGATTAAATAATAATAATAATAATAATAATAATAATAATAATAATAATAATAATAATAATAATAATAATAATAATAAATGAATGATTTGGGGAGTATTTTTCATTTCCTCTGCATCAAATGAAGTTGTGCATGTATTGCACCATTTTGTTTTTCTAAAATACCCAGATATCGTTTGTATAAAATGGACGATTAACATATACCTTTACCACAGTCTTGAAAGACCCCAATCAGGAGAAAATTAACCAATTCGCAATAACACGACTACATAACTACTTCTGATTATACTTTCTACAAACAAGACAGTTACAATGGAAGCTTAAGAAATGCTTCAAGACTTTATAATTACTGTCTATTACATTGAAATGAAATATATTTTTCTAACGTGTATACTTTCATTATTTTAAAAAGTACTTTGTTTTGTTTACTAAAGGATTAATAAATACATCGTATGCAAAATGTTTTAATCTCATACTACTATTTATTTATTTTTTATTTGGTAAACATGATTTTTTTTTCTGTGTCAAAGTATATACTCCAAAGAATGAAAATAAAGGTAAATGGAAGATAAATCCGTTTTTTTGCTTCTATATACCGTTGATATCTTTCATCTGTTTTTTTTTTGTTGTTGTTATCGAATCAAGACTCTGATTCTGCAACAGCAGTTGTGATGCAGAGTTCACCCCCAAGTCTCTGTAAGTTGCTTTGGATACAAGCGTCTGCTGAATGACTAAATAATAATAATAATAATAATAATAATAATAATAATAATAATAATAATAATAATAAATACAGAAATAATATTCTATTGTACAATTCCATTCGGCCTACCAGATTGAGCATCGTTGGGTCTCAGCTCAGGGCGGGAGAGTTCCTCCATACAAATAACACTATATAGTAATACAAAGATAGATTTAAAAAAAAACGTCTTCGATGCGTTGTTCATCATGTTAGGAGTTGCAGTGAAATCTTCAACGAAATTACTTTCGAACAAAAAATAGATTTAAAAAAAAAAGCTTCTGTAGCTGATGAATAAAGTAATAATATTAAAAGTAAACGTTCATGTATTCGTATTTGCTGCTGTTTGAAACAGTAGCAGGGAGTATTTCACCACCACTCTAGCCAATAAGATCCCAGTGTCTGAAAATATAGAATGACATCACCGGGCTCCGCTGTCTCTGCTGCTGCTGCTGCGTGTACCCATAACGCATTGCGCGCCGACGCTGCCTCGGCTTTTGCGCTGGTTCTCTGTTTCAGTACTGCGGCAATGTGAGGGGGGGGGCGTTTCTATGGGCATATTCTACCGCCCCTGCCCAAAGCAATGAACGAAAACAAGATGACTAATGAGTTTTTTTGTCTTTTTCTGGTGTATTTACATTTCGGACTACAAGTCCTTCTTCCGCTGGAAAAAGCAGTGCTTTAAGCAAGCTGTTGTTATTAACAATTTTAACCGGTATTTCCTGTACTAAGCAGGAGGCTATTAGGGGGGGAGTCAGCTGACTCTGCTTGGTGATATTAAACGTACATGTGGACGAGGTGAAGCAAAAGGTAACGCAGGGTTTATATCGTGTAATCGTGCGCGAGGTGAATCACAAGTGTGGAATACTTTTGGAATCATAGCATATGAAAATAATGAACATGTGACTGGATTCGCTGCTTGTAAAACCTGTCATTATGTTTTTGTGAACGACAGCCACAAAACTGGACCATCATCTCTGTGAAAGCACAGGTGTAGCTCCCTTTCAACTGGTGGCACGAATGGAATAGACAGATATCTATAGTAAAGTACGTAGAGATAGTTAACCGGTTCGCGCTACAGCGAACCCTGCTGGCCAGGTGCCAGTGAGCTTAAATGAAAACATGCTGATCTGATTTTTGTCTCTTATGAATTAACCACAATGTAGTTAGATAGATAGATAGACAAACAAACAAACAGAGAGAGAGAGAGAGAGAGAGAGAGAGAGAGAGAGAGAGAGAGAGAGAGAGTTAATGAAGAAGCGGCTGTGTGATTTTGCAAAAAAACAACACTTTTTGTATAAAAAGCGCCTCTTTTTTATAAACAGCTGATCCAAAAAAAATATTGTGTGATTGACAGCAAATACCACCATTAGTTTAATGGTAAAATCACTGCCATTCACTCAGACTTTGTTGAATCAAGGGCGTAGGTTTGGTTTGAACATTGGTGGGGACACAATTTTTTAGGGGGGCAGAGTCACGGTCGCTAGGGGGGTTCCGGGGCATGCCCCCCCGGGAAGAAATTTTTTAGGAGACAGCTGTTAAATGGTAACTTCTGGTGGCTTGAAATGAATGCTGGACATGAATCGAGGACAATCTGATTGACATGAAGTTGGCTGGTATACACTTAAAACACTATGATAAAGTGTCCCTCCTGGAAGCTGGTTTGACATCCCTGCTATAGAATTACTAATAACCTGAATTATAACCTATCCCAGCCTTACTGTAAGCTACCATTACCCCTGCCACTACAAGCATGAGCACATGCACGCTCACGTGCTCTGCCTGCCTCTCCTGTGTCTGTGCTGCTGCTCGTACCTGGGTGCATTGCTTCATTCACCTGATAAAATAATAAACTGATGCATGCCATATAGAGAGAAAATATATGGCTATGCTAACTTTATTTGCTGAGTATTACCATACAGCATTAGCCTACTATCATATCACAATGTGCCTCAAACAATAATATATCTCAAAACTGAGTCTAACACTTTCACTGTTATAATCACTAAGCCATTACAGACCTCACCTGCAACCCTGTTGCTCCACCTGCCTCTGTACTGCTTTTACCAGGTTGCACTGCTTCACTCGCCTGATAAAATGATAAATTGATGCATGCTGTTTAAAGAGAAAGTATGACTCTGCTAACTTCATTAGTAAATTATTTTTTCATTTGCTATGAGAATCATTACCAATTGTGTTTTACTTTAATAACATCTTCCTACTTACACTTTGACTTTTTGTAAAAAAAAAAACTTCCTTATGTCCATCTTTCTTTTTTTGGTTGCTATTATGCTTGTCACCTAAAGCCAAATTGAAGTGATTAGCTAACGTGAGTTGAATGACGATATCAAAACATGCTCACGCACACCCACACTCACACTCTCTCTCTCACACACACACACACATAATGATTTAGCTGTGAAACAAGCTAGCTAGCCACCAAGGACGTGGGGTTAGCAGCTAGCAATGGGTCGCTAACGTAATAGGTAGGTAGGTCGGTAGGTTTATTCACTCAAACTATGTTGCTGACGACCTGACAATACCTTCAGCCCCGGCACCTGGCTTTCATTCAGTCAGTGGGTCACACTCATATGAGACTGACCGGCAAGCGGCAACATCAGATGAGCGTCTTTTTTTACTCACGCCGCACTGAAATTTATTTGTATATCTGTCGTCGTCCGACCCCCCCCCCCGATTAATTTGACTTTTTATATTTTTTTTATTACTGCCTATATAATATAGTGTATTTATTTAGCCGCCTAGATAGTCACACTGTCAATTCAATCAAATACACTGTTCGTGTTCGCTTTTTACACACACGATACAAAAATATCAAGCAAGGAGTAAGTTAGTTACAAGGGGAGGAAGGAGGAGGATTGAAATAATGTGACAACGCATTAACCAACAAACACAAACTAAATATCGAATTAAACTGATTTTATTTATTCTTATTTTTTTAAATAAATGTGAAAATTGTGGCACAATATACACCGTTTAAGAATGGCTAGAATTTTTTATTTTAAACCCGGAGATTTACCTTTCACTCCCGAGTCCTTGTGCACTTTCGCACTTCAATGAAAACAGCACACTCTGCTGGTCCCTGACCTCAGCCGCGCACTGAGTCTGTGTTACAGTGATGCATTATGGAAGGGCCTAAGCCAATCAAATTTTTTTTTTGTTTGTTTTTTTGGAGGAGGGAGGAGTAACGAGAGGGGGGGGGGATCTTGAGAGAGTTAACCCTTTGTGGAGCGGATAAAATGACTTGACAAAAGACGTTTCAGATTTATCAAAATTATTGGTAGGGACAATTCAACGGTCCCTTGACATTGGTAGGGACATGTCCCTACCGTCCCTAGCTAAATCTACGCCGGTGGTTGAGCTGACCCGCTCGATTTATCCAGCCCGCTTTCAGTAAACACTGTACGTAGGCTGCTGAAAGACACGCATCAAACACGGTTTAAATTCCTGAGTTGTTAGTTGATGCGTTCGTAGCGTCCGTCTGAATCGTATGCCCAGTGTGAACCAGCCTTTAGTGTAACAGCGCATAAATAGCGCAAAACCAAGTTAGAATAGGGCCCTAAAAATACAAAATATAATTAGCCTAATTATTATGGGAAATTAGTTAGGGGACAAACCGACCAGGAAAATCAGTGGCATCTGCAGAAACAGCAACAAAAAGAAAACATTACAGGGCTATCTTACAGACAGGCTTACTGCTACAATGCGAAGAGTATTTACTTTCAATTAAAAAAAAATACTTTAGAATTACAGGTCTTCCAAATCCAGACCTTATTATGAGAACCATTTGCGTTTTAAAATATTATAATAAAACTACATCTCTTCCGAGTATATTAACAATTTGCATATAATAATACATTCATATATTTATTTTAAACAATCCAAATATACATTTAAACGGTGTCAAATAATGCTCATGTGAATTTTAAATAAAATAAATACATGAATACAAAGCACAGATCATGTATACGGATATGCAAGCAGAAATACCTTATTCCAGAATTCTCCAAGCTGGTGGACCTTCGAACTTCTAATCGTGTTCCAAATTGAACACAGGTGTGTTTATGAAGGCTCGGCTCAACAGCTGTTGTTGTATATCACCAAAGCGCATGTCCTGGGTTTTTTTTTTTTTTTTGCAAACAAAGGAAATAACTGTGGCTACTGTCATTTGGAAAGCACCGCCGCTCTGTCTTGTTTTGTATTCCAGAAAAGGTCCTTTGTGTTTTACAACTTAAAATGAGGAATCGAAACAAGCAGTAGATTCAAAATTATGTGCCGGAGACAACAGAGGTTTTTTCCCCTCTGATTATCAGTGGTTAAAGTGGCGTGTTAACGTTTTTTTGTTGCTGTAAATTTAAAATATATAAATTGAATATTAAACTGAATACAACGTTGCTTCTGTAGTTGGAAATGCTTTTCAATAACAAAAATAAACCCATCAGTAACTAAACAAATTCATAACAGGTATTATAGTCTTGTATTGTTTTATGTCCACATGACCTGCGCGACTTCCTTGCCTTTTTTTTTTTTTTTTTTTTTTTTTTTAAGAAAACTGAAGACAGTTGGACACACGGTTTTGACCCCGAATTGCTGTCGTGGATTTTAGACTGGCTGCTTGATCGTTGTCTGCGCCGTGGTGGTGTTTATTTGAAGCAAAACGGGGTGAGTTTTTATTATTTATTTTATTTGTTACCGATATTGATTTACGCATTTCAGACCTAACGATATCCCAGAAATTCAACTTCACTGATGTTGGCCTATTGTAATAGTGTAAAAATGTGTCACTTCCGGGACTAATTTTCATACATTTAAATGAAATATACATTTGCAGGACAAATTCGCGCCTATTATAAATAAATACTTAAATAAAAAGTCCAGGAACTGAAAGATGGTTGAACAGGTTTGCTGATGTATCAAAGTAAGATCTAATCGGCTGCTTCATACAAGATCGAACTTGTATTTGCATAAAGATCAGTTAATGGCTGATTTTACAACAGATTAAACTACGATTGTCTCGACGGCAAACGCGTTCCTCCCTATAACATCTAAAAATAAATAAAAATAAAAAAAATAAAAAATATGGTAATGTGATATTTGTATAATGTGAAATAATGGGGATAATATGAAATAATGTGATATCTTGTAACAATTGTAAGTCGCCCTGGATAAGGGCATATGCTAATAAATAATAATAATAATAATAATAATAATAATAATAATAATAATAATAATAATAATAATAATAATAATTAGCTCGTTATCTGAATGTTGGGTAGTGGGTCCGATCCATCAAAACATCGTTTAATTTACTTCAAAACAAATTAAATGTCCGTTTTGTAAAACAAGAAAAAAAGAAAATGACCATGTCCAGCATTTACATACATGAAGCGCTAACAAATATGTTTCAACAGGGTTCTGTAGTCTGAAAGTAGAAACATTCGCTCACACACTCAAAGTCGGCTTCTCTGCGCTCGTATGTTTTCCAGCATTCGCGGTGTTAGTTCTGTCGTTGTGTGTGGTTATCAAAGCCCTGTGTTTAAAGTCGTCAGTGTTGTTGCTTTGCTGTGGAGAATGGCTCTTGCAGTAACAAGTACATCGTTTTATTTTGTGGCGGTGTAATTCGCTGCCTCACAATATTATAGTCTTCTGAAGCGTTTTTCCATTATTTAATTGTCCAAGTTCTCTGTATATTTCCCGGGTTAAAAGCAATCTATTTTCTCACGCTGATAAAAAAAAGCTGCATCTCACAGCAATAGTATAAGCTGTGACTGCCTGTCTCTCTGTCTGCCAACTGGGTGACTTATCCTCTCCTAATAATGAAACCGCGCGGATCACAGTTGCTGTTAAGTTGCTATTTCACGACTCTGCTAAAAATAATTAAGAAAACCAAACCGAAAGTTAAATATAAATTAGAAAGAAACAATATGCATGTTGTAATATTTACAAACCGAAGATAACACCAGCTCACTGCTTAGGAAACACATACTGAAACTGAAACTTTTTTTTTTTCCTGGACCCGTTTAAATAAGAACTTTTATAACAATAAACAACATTTATTTTTATTCATTATTTACAAGAAGGACATAAAAAATATTCTACAATGTTCTGTTTTTTCTGGTAAACATTTAAATAGGCTCATTTGCTGTATAATCATTCTGAATGCGACAACGCTATTTGGATGTGCTTTAATAAACATTATGTTTAATCGCAACGTATCTTGAAATACTTATTTTTCAGACCGTCATACGCTGTGAAATAAGCCATGAAAATACAGCTCTTATTCCTCTTATTCTCCTGCTTGTTTTGCCAACCCAGTAAATAACTTTGTAATGTCACGTGATTCTGCCAGGCTAGGGTGGGTGCAGCTGCTGCCGTGGGCAACTTTGCAAGTTAAAACGAGTAATCGAAACAAACAGCAGATTCTGAATGATGTACCTGGAGACGCCACCTATTTGTTTTCTGATTAGCAGTGGCAGTTAAAAGCACACACCTGTAGAGACCTGTGGCTGCTGTGGGTCACTTCCTGATGCGCAGACATTTGGCTCTTGTTGAGGAGAGGCAGAGACACGTTTGGAGGAGAAGGGCAAGACTTTGTAAACACTTTGCCACTGCCAAAATATTTAGTTTGCAGTCGACTTTTACCCTGTGTGGAGTTTTCTCTGACTGGAGTCAGAAATTGTAAATAAAAATAAGAGTCAATGAGAAGTCCCCACAAATATAGGAATGTGAATGCAAACATGTGCGTGCGTGCGTGCGTGGATGTAAGATGAATGACTTTAGATGGGAAATTGTTCTGACAGTCACACAGTCTGTATGCGCTGAGTAATAATGATAAACATAAATGAGAACAGCAGCGCTATTTCTGAACCGCTCCTCCAGTTACACTTTGTACAGCTGTGGCCAAAAGCATTACATCACCTGGACTTGTAGGATTAAGAGATCATAAAAATAATAGATCCACACTTTACCAAAAATCAACATAACATAAAGGAAAATGAATGGATAGACAGACTCAATACCACGATACCTGAAGGGTTAAATGGAATAGAAGATTGTTTCATCATTAACGATGCAATAAATGACATCACAAACACACTAATAGAGTTAAACAGAAATAAGTGACTGTATGTGCCATGGCATTAAAAGCATAAAATACGTCACTGTTGTTTTTCAAACACACTTTCCCTTGACAAAGGTATGTTAAACATATCAAAACTGTTGGGAAGTTGGTTATTTTGAGTAAAACACACGCACGCAGGCACGCACGCACCCACCCACGCACGCACGCACACACACGCACTAAAACCAATTACAATGTTGCTAGTGCTAACAAGAGGTCAGGGAATAGACTTTAAAGCTTTAGCACTCCGTTTAAGAGGGGCAGTGATGATATTCGTGGCACTGACATGTGAGTGAATGTAAAGCTTTGGGTAGTACTCGATTAAAGGGGGGGGGGGGCAATACTGATATTGTTAGTGCGAAGAGTTAAGAAACTGATTGCCAAGTCTTGGCTGGAACTCTGTTAAAGGAGGTAGGGGATAAGATCTCTCCTGCAGAAATGTAACGTTAATTCTATTTTATTGTGTCAGGAGAAGCTTACTGAAAAGTAGCAGTCAGCTTTATCTGGCTAGGTTATGTTAACATAGAAGCTATACTGGCATTGAACAAATGTGGAACTTACACTGCGGTAAATCTATTGACGGTACGTGTCTAAACTGCGAATCCACTTCAATTCCCAAGGTCTTAGTAGGCTATTCGTAACATGAGTTAAACAGTAAATAATATTATGAATATGTAGAACATGTGAAGTATTCTTTTTAAACGCAGATTATGGGAGGCCATCTTCACAAGCACTTCAGTAACACTTTAGCAGGCTGTAGCTGGCGTGTTATAGTTAGAGTCTCAGGTTGGTATAGTTTTGCAGATATAAGCTCGGATAGCTCAGAATGTTTAAAAGACGGCACTTTCGTTTTGCTTATTTGTGTTCTTTCATAATGAATTAAACGGGGTTTAGCGGGTTACTGTTGTTGAAGTTCTTTCTGAAACTAGCTCCTGGCCAGCACGTCGCTTTCAGAAAAGCGTTTACACAAGCAAACCGATCATTATCTTCTAAAGGCTTTTCTCGACTGAAACACGCGTGTCTTCATCGTGGGACATAAGGTGCTTTGTGAAAAAGAAATGTACAACATCGCGTCTTTGACAGCACGGTGGTTTTGTGGTTGGAAACAAAACACTGACAGAAATGTCTGTCAAGGAATCGCACAGATGCTGCCTGTACCTCTGCAATGCCTCCCCGCACTTGAAACCACACGCAGCGTGTTCACACTTACTAATCCACACCTTGGATACAGAGTTGCTATTGGTTTTAATGTAGCCTAATGCAAGCCGTTGCAGTGTTCATTGGTTGTATTTTGTTCACTCTTGTGACCCTCTAAACGACTAAAGTACTACATAGTAACCACATCCTCTTTTCACACTAGTTGCTAAGCAACTGAACCCTGGGGCAAGGGCCCGGCCTGGGAAGTCTCAGCCGAGAGCCTGTTAATAAGTGTATTTCTCAAATATGCGTGTGTGTGTGTGTGTGTGTGTGTGTGTGTGTGTGTGTGTGTATGAGTGTGTGTGTGTGTGTGTGTGTGTGTGTGTGTGTGTGTGTGTATGGACTGGTATTACTGTCAATGTACGGACAAAAATTGAGAAAATGTCCACACAAAGATAGTAACTCCTGAAAAAACGACGTTGTTGGGACGTCTCCACTTTGTAAACACTTTTTAAAGAACTAAATATGCCTTTTGTGTCAAAATATTTAGTTTGTTGTCGACTTTCAACCTGTGTGGAGTTTTGTCTGACTGGTTAGAAATAGTAGGCCTAAATAAAAATATAGTGAGAAGTCCCCACAAATATAGGAATGCAAACGTGTGTGTGTGTGTGTGTGTGTGTGTGTGTAACTAGAACTGTATTTTTTACAGTTAAAAAAAGTTTATTTTACGGTATTCCGCTGTCTAAAAATAGGTATTTACCGAAAAACAGCAAATGCTAAATTGTAGAATATTCCGTTTTTTTTGCCCACCTTTTAAATACATTCTATTTTCAGCATCAGTGAATTATAAAACAAAATACAAACATAAATGCATGTAAAAAAACACACATAAATTAAAATATTGAGCATAATGTGTGTGTGTGTGTGTGTCGATCAAAATAATAGGCCTACTGAATGATCAAAGGCCAACATAACACATATTTTAATTATATAATAATAGAACTATTAAAAAGTACTTTGATATTGGTTGTTTATTTACTGATATAAATTATGTATGTTATATTATTTATTTATTTATTGCATTTATATAGCGCTTTTTATATAAAAGTATCGCAAAGCACTGTACAGTACATAGCAGAAAAAATAGGAAAAACACGATACATTTGTATAGCATGTCACACAATTTACATTTTTAGAAACCCCAAATCTTTTCGTGTTCAGCTTGGGCTTGTCTTGCCAGTGACCCCCTTATGCAGAAAATTCACTTTAACCGAAGCCGATCTGAAGGTGATCCGACAGGATCCGACCATCGTGGAAACCAGGGTAATTTGATTAAAAAAAAAAAAAAAAAAAAGTTAATGATAATACACAGGTTACATGCATATGCTTTTAAATAAAATGATCAAACCATCTGGTACATTTATATAGTGCATGAAACTGAAGACGATCCTGTATGAAGACAATTGTGAGGGTCTGGAACCAACTCCCCAGTAATGTTGTTGAAGCTGACACCCTGGGATCCTTCAAGAAGCTGCTTGATGAGATTCTGAAATCAATAAGCTACTAACAACCAAACGAGCAAGATGGGCCGAATGGCTTCCTCTCTATTTTCTCCTCTGCTTTTCTATTAATATATCTCTTGCGTTTATAAAATAGTAGTAGATTAGAGCAATTGAAATAATGAATCGATCTAAAACAAAGTACGGCGTGATACATTTTTAAATCAAGTGCACGTAAGTTGTTGAAGGAAAGCTGCAAACAAAAAACACGATCTTTAATCTACTACTTAGAAAATGAACTACAGCGTAATCTGAAAACCAGCAATAATAAATAGAGCCCCATACCTTGTACACACACACACACACACACAGGCATGCAGGCACTCACACACACAGACACACAAACACTCACACACACACACACACACACACACAGACAGACAGACAGACAGACACACACACACACACACACACACACACCATTGCTCCAGTAAAAACCCAATTTTTTAAATGGGTAATTGTATGTAAAAATAATGTGATATCTTGTAACAATTGTAAGTCGCCCTGGATAAGGGCGTCTGCTAAGAAATAAATAATAATAATAAAGTATCGATTTTAAAGACTGTTTACCTATTTCAAATAAACCTTATTTTATTCAGACGTAAATAGCTTTAATTTGCTACCTTATCTTACACCAGGTGAATAAACTCATTATATTTACTATATATATATATATATATATATATATATATATATATATATATATATATATATATATATATATATATATATATATATATATATATATATATATATATATATATATATATATATATATATATATATATATAGATAGATAGATAATGGTAAATTAGAGGAAATGGTCGTATGTACAGATAGACAACACGATAACAACTGCAGCACGGCGTTGAGGTGTGATTCTGTTTTTACCTCAACACATTCCATGAGGTCATCGAGTCATTTTAGTGTTACCAGACCCTGAAATGAATCGATTTATAGATAACGACTCGAGCAACGACCAAGGATGGACGCTGCCAAACGCTTTATTATACTGATCCTCGCTTTGGAAACAGGTAAAGCAAATCCTTCTGAAATTCAATAACATCTATTTCGATAATAACGCGCCACATGGTCCTATTTCAGAGTCTTTAACCAAGTAACCAAATTAGAAACACCCCGATGAACGCGCGTAAGCACAGGGTTACTTATCGTTCTGTTTTTCTTTTGTTATTCAGTGTTTTCTCTCCTTTCAAAATGTCTGAAGAGAACGGTTTAAAAATATGACATTCTATTTAAAGTTTATGATAAATACACACATACATAAATAACGCGTTGGTGTGTTTTATAACTTTCTCTTTATAATCTAAATCTTGAATGCACGAGAAAATACGCCATGTACTTACATATATTTAGTATACTATTATCAAATGTAACCTGTAACGGTTTTCCTAATATATGCACGTCTCATATCAAAATACATTTGGAAAATATATTCTACAATATATCTGATGCATGGAAATGCATGGACTTTACCAAAAATACAGCTACAATAAAACTTAAAATATATTTTCATATATTACTTGGGGTTCTAATTTTGGGGTTTTATTTATTTTTAAACTGTTTACGAAAAACCGAGTGACAAGTTAAATATATATACAAGAACAAAAACGGTATTAATCTGTTTTAAATCCCGCGCATATTTGAGTGTGATCTGGTTACATTTATCATATGAAAGACTAAAACCGAAGCTTTCCGTGTTAATATACTTCAATTAAATTCCACAATTTCTATTGTTACAATACAGATCCATCGGTTATAGGAAAATGTAGGCTAATTGATTTAGAAGCAGTAGCGGTTTTAGCACGCAGCCCATGCAATCGTGACTCTTACTATAATATATGCAATGCAGTTGTGCTCAAGTTTATGTGCAGCATAATCACGGTTTAAACTAAAAACAGTAAAACATTTAAAAATGAACAAAAAGGTTCATTTCTATAAATGTCTCCGTGACACTTATTTTTTGCGATTGATGTAGTAACATAACAATACATTTAATAGTGTCGTTGCCCTGTTTGAAAGCGCAGGATTACTGATAAGAATAGAGAATAGGGGCCTTGCTTGCTCCTCTCGATGCCAAAGTGCATTTTCGGTGCAAGTAAAGTCAAACGTGTTATAATAGACAACGTTTAACTTTAAGGATTTTTTTTTTTTAAAGTTTAAGTCATCCTATTTATAAATTCAGCGTATTGCAAACTCACATTAATAAACACACACATTGTGTGTGTGTATATATATATATATATATATATATATATATATATATATATATATATATATATATATATATATATATATATATATATATGTGTGTGTGTGTGTGTGTGTGTGTGTGTGTGTGTGTGTGTTAACGTTCATGATTTTTATATTTAATACGTACATATTTCACAATTAGAACATGTTTTGATATGGAAAATATTTTGAAAGCGCACATTGTCTTTGAACATTACCTGCGTTTCATTTGAAACGCGTTTTAATACATTGTATTTTATGAAAGTATGGTAGGACCCCTCTGTCACAGTCTTGGTCGTATCTTGTATCCACTCTTCCTTCATTTCAACTCCTCTCCACTCACGGAGGTGTGTAGCTTGATCGCGGACACATTCCTCATAAGCTTGAAGGATTGAGCATGTCTCTCTTTTGACATTATCAAAATGTGGAATAAACACAGACATTAACATACAGTTGTGTCAAATGTAACAATCGCAGAGATTGGAAGACAAGAGCAATATATTGTAATTATACTTTAGTTACCGAACCAGTAACAGGATTGTAGTGTATTGTCATGCAATGGGCTCGCTGGTTTCGCGGCACATACCGAATAATTGATTCAATAGCACTATGGTCACGCTGTTTAAGAAATGGATGAGAATTGTAATGTGAAAGAGTTTCTATTACAGCTATAATCTTCTGCGTGAATGGAACTATCCGTTTACTCCAAAGCTTACATGTTGCAGTGTATTTGCAGTGTTTTTGTAAAATAGTATTTCCCACTGTATCGAGCCAGTGTTCCACTCTATACTGTAATCAAATGTGTACTCTACATTAACATTGGAACTGGGGGTCAAATAACAAAAAACTATGATCACTGTGTTCTGTTATTTCATTTTAAAAACAGGCAACACGTGTGATGAATAGAACTTGATTTTTGTAATTGTATGTTCTTAAAATGAAATAACAGTACACAGTGATCATAGTTTTTGTTATTTGACACTCTATAGCAGCGTCATAATTCACATTTCAGGGTAAGTTTACTGTAAATACATATTCCATTTTGGTGAAACAATATTTGTTTCGAGTTTTAAATATTACACAACGCGCACAATATTTAGCTCCATGATAATGTTTCTGAATCCCCACACGGTGCTTATGTGAAGTATTTACATTTCTCATATATTTCTCATACATTTTCTACAGCTTATATTTCTGTAGTGTTTGCCGAGGAGCTCCAGGTTTACCAGGAGCCAGAGGTCAATGCAACCGCGGGAGACAGGACGCGCCTTGGGTGCGCTTTCAACACCAGCAGCGGGCAGGTTGGAATCGGGTCCTTTATGTGGTACCGGGTCCGGAGCGATGGGAAGAGGAGCGAGGTTTCCAATGAAACACACTCAGCTGGAGTCGTCACATCGCATGAATTCAGGACGAACAAGGACGCTTCATTGTACTTGCTCCACCCTCATACCTATGACTCCGGCGTGTATTACTGCGAGGTAGAGCTGCTGTCAGCGGGGACAAGAACCGGGAACGGGTCGGTGCTGGCTGTTTACCCAAGAAGTAAAGGTAGGAGCTCCACTGCCTTCTACAGTTAGCTCATGGGCCATTGTATGCGGGACCAGAGCAAAAGGAAAGATATTATTGCATAAGAAACGTACGTGCTTTTATTTTGTATACGTTTTTAAGAAAATGAATCAAAATAAGCCAACTTTTCGGCTGCGCCTCGTTGACAAAGGAAAGAAAAAATTTTCATAAAATTTTTTTATGCATAAAAAAGAAAATCCATTTATTATTATTATTATTATTATTATTATTATTATTATTATTATTATTATTATTATTATTATTGTTGTCGTTGTTGCTGTCTTGTGAAAGTTAAGCGTGGCAAGTCCACTCACACAAGATTTGTTCTACATCAAATAAACACACACTATGCAGGTTGAAAACGCAGCTTTGTTTGCTATACTTACACTTTTAATTAGTGTCACATTACATACGATGGACGGTGCTCTCGTTTTGGTACCTTTTATATCCAAATGAACACAAATTCAGAATATATAAAGATACCGTGAAACCTGCATTAATCGCTCACAAATAAACCCAAAATTCTGTACAGTGCGCTTACAGTTTATTTCCCAAGGCAAATTAGTTCTCTGCTTGATCACTCCAGCGTTTATTTCCCGCAATCTGTAAAAAAAAAAAAAAATAAAACCTGTTCACAACTTTCTTCCGTTTTTTTCAGAAAACCAGGACAGTGGGTCTTCTGCACACGGGTTTGATCCCGCATTGCTGCCGTGGAATATTAGACTGAGCTGCCTCTTCATTTTCTTCGCTGTGGTGTCGCTGTGCTTATTTAAAGCAAAACAGGGTGCGTGGTATTTTTTTTTTATTTATTTATTTTTACCGGTACGGATATTAATTTACACATTTCAACCATAATATGTATCGCAATAGTTCAGCATTATTGAATCATTGTAGTAGAATATTGTAAAAAAAGGTATTATTATGATGTATTATTAAATACACCTTATGCCCTTTCCGTTCTTTGGGTCCCACACACTGAACCAGAGGATACTGGGGTTCAGTATGAAACCAGAGAGCTTTAAATAGAGCTTTCCCTTTATATGCGTTACATACAGGACGCATCGTGATAAGAATGGCGCTTCATCTAAACAAAACGAGGCACCGGAGGCCGAAAGAGCAACATGGGTTAGATCGCAAAGACAAAGTGCGTGTAATGGGATCTCTTAGAGAATGCGCCATGCGGGCCAACGCTATAAAGCCCATTGCTATTTAACTTATATTAGATTGTATTAAACATAATATGGCCCAGTACCTTTATACAATGCACATTGCTGTATGGCGTATACGATATCTTACCACCCTCATCATATATCCTCAAAGCTATTTACTAGAAATCACCGTAAAAACAATTACAGTTCTAATGGCTGTTTTTGTTCACAGTAAAAATAAACTATATCAAAACATATTGGTCGGAAAATACCTACAAATATACTTTACCATCATATATTTGAATGTAATGTTATTACAAATAGGCTATACGGGTATTCTAAATGAATGTGTGTGTGTGTGTGTTTTTAACAGTGTTTCCTTCTATCTTAAAAGCTGATGTATGTTTCTGTGTTTTGCAGTTGAGAGACTTCATGAGATGCAAAAGGAGTTAGCCAAGGTAAGAGTTTAAAAAACGGACAGTGCAGTCTGCGTAGGATTAGATCCGAACGCTAATAATATTTCAATACATGTATAGGATAGGATATTAATATTATCTTTTGTATTACGTAACTTTTTAAAATTGGATTTAGCATTCTTGCTTCTTTGTATCGTGTCTACGAATGAAGTCATACTGTATTTTCTGCGGTTTTATTTAGACGCAATGTTTATAGAACAGGTCAACGGGTCAGGCATTAGTTTGCCACAGCTGGGCTTCTACAGACAGAGACACTGTCTGGTAACGGACGGACAGACAGACAGGCAGGCGGAATGTTTGTAAAGTGAAGGTTTTTTTTCTTTGTCTTGCAGGCTCACAGATCAAGACGACATCGCCGTTCTCTGCATTAATTCTGGATTGAAAACAATTCTATACCAATCTGGCACCTAAATGTCGTCTGCTGTGTGACCCGCGAGAGGAAAACGCATCGCGCAGTTTATTACACAAGGGACACAAACTAGTTTAACAGCATGCATTAACACCGTGTGTGCGGGTGCTGCTTTGATAATATTTCTTAAATATATAATAAAGTGACGTTCATCAGTGGAGCTAAACTTGTTGTATGTTTTATCTGATATGTTGTGTCTTTATGCATAGTTTGTAACTGGAATATAGTAAAAAATAAAAATAAAAAAAAAAAGATAATAAAGCGTGTGAATGTTTGTGTTTTTTGGTTGTCTATGCTGCCACCTTGTGTCGCTGTGGCAATACTACATTCTTTGACTGTTCTGCTGCTGTCTAATTATAATATAATTCATTACCTTTGGACACAATAAGACTTATATTTTAGTAAAGAAAACTATTGAACATACTTACTGACACTCCTTATCTTGTTTTAAAGAATAAAAAACGTCAAATGTAACTTCAATTATTTTAAACTTTTTTTTTTAAATATATAATTGCAATCAGTTTTGATGCATGTTAAAAAAAAAAAGAGATTTCGTATTCGTAATTATTTATAATCTGGATAAATGTAATCCACATTACACGCTTTGAAAAACCGGCCCCAGGAGTTTTCATTAATTTTCTCTATGTCTGTCTTAACACTGCTCTGATGCTTTTGAATCTACGTGGAGATCTTAACACGCTTCCACGTTCCAGTCAAGTCACGTGACAATAAGAACTGTAAACTCTGATGGCCCCGCCTACTCTACAATTGAGAGACAGTGCAGGCAGCTTTACAGTAATTGTAGCTAACACAATACTAACATTTCAACCAGCATGCACATCCATTCATTATACAGGTCTCTGATGCGCGGTTCTGAATGAAACACATGCTTTTGCAAACATGTATCTTCATTTTAAAACATGATTATTTGGTACTACAGCTATGGCCAAAAGTTTTGCATCACCTAGAATTAAATAAACTAAAAATAAAATAAAAACCACTATATGAACATAATTCAGAGCAGGTCTTCCAAATCCTGGTCCTGGGGACCCCCTGTGTCTGCTGGTTTTCATTCCAGCCAAGCTCTCAATTACTGAACTAGACCCTTCATTGAACTGACCATTTGCTTAATTAGACCTTTTTATTTGTTTTCAGCTCTTAAACAGTTACAGATTTCAAGTTAGCTAGAACATTTGATAAGTAACTTGAACTGCAACTGTTTAAAAAACAAGTAAAAGGTCTAATTAAGAGTTAATTATTTAGAGCTTTCATTAACATAATATTTAACCCAACTGCTTCCCCTAATGACTGACATGCTTTGACCCAGAAGACACTGCTGGGGTGAAATGACCGAAGAAGTAAAGCAGGGAGAGCTTTATACTGAGAACCAGCGATCCAGAAGCATGTCAACTGAGAACCAGCGATCCAGAAGCATGTCAACTGAGAACCAGAGACCCAGAAGCATGTCAACTGAGAACCAGCAAGCCAGAAGCATGTCAACTGAGAACCAGAAGCATGTCAACTGAGAACCAGCGATCCAGAAGCATGGCAACTGAGAACCAGAAACATGTCAACTGAGAACCAGCGATCCAGAAGCATGTCAACTGAGAACCAGCGATCCAGAAGCATGTCAACTGAGAACCAGCGATCCAGAAGCATGTCAACTGAGAACCAGCGATCCAGAAGCATGTCAACTGAGAACCAGCGATCCAAAAGCATGTCAACTGAGAACCAGCGATCCAGAAGCATGTCAACTGAGAACCAGCGAGCCAGAAGCATGTCAACTGAGAACCAGAGATCCAGAAGCATGTCAACTGAGAACCAGCGATCCAGAAGCATGTCAACTGAGAACCAGCGATCCAGAAGCATGTCAACTGAGAACCAGCGAGCCAGAAACATGTCAACTGAGAATCAGCGATCCAGATGCATGTCAACTGAGAACCAGCGAGCCAGAAGCATGTCAACTGAGAACCAGCGAGCCAGAAGCATGTCAACTGAGAACCAGCGAGCCAGAAGAATTTCAACTGAGAACTTCTAGAGATCCAGAAGCATTTCAACTGAGAACCAGAGATCCAGAAGCACGTCAACTGAAAACTTCTAGAGATCCAGAAGCATTTCAACTGAGAACCAGCAAGCCAGAAGAATTTCAACTGAGAACTTCTAGAGATCCAGAAGCATTTCAACTGAGAACCAGAGATCCAGAAGCACGTCAACTGAAAACCAGCGAGCCAGAAGCATTTCAACTGAGAACTTCTTTACCCTCGTGTAGAAGAACCACATGTCATGTTTGCTATAAGATGTAAACTGCATAGTAAAAACCTGTCTAGTGAATACAACATATAGGAACTGATTCTGTTAACTACAACCACTTTAAATCAAGATTTGACCTCTCCAAAAAACACTCTACATCCAAATGATCTGGGTTAGTCCATCTGGACTCTGTTAGAGTTACTAGTCAGTGCCCCATTTAAAATACCGTACTATAAAAAAGCAATACCGCAAAAATATACAGAGCCTAAAATTACACAGGGCAAGAAAACTGCATACAGAACAGCAGAGCAGTAAACAGCAAGGGTCTTAGTGAAAAACAAAGAAGGACTTCAACTCAATTTTAAAAGTGAACCACAACGTGAAATTTTAATGTAGTGTAAAAAAAACCAAGGTTTCACAGTGATTTGAGAGTCAATTTCACACATTATTTGGTTAAACTGTGGTCTAAGAAGTGTTCTTTGTATTTTTTCATACATTAAAATTGTTATTAGTATACAGATAATGATAACACTGTCAGATGCGTTCGCATCCCCCATTTCAGAACAGCATATGTTGATTAGCTGGATTTGTAGCTCCCTGACCAAACGTCTAGAAGCTGGTTTGTAGTGTATAACAGCACAAGATAACTCCATTTGGGATTGATGGATAAACTGGTTAAAAACACCAATGAATCAGTCAAAATGTGCAGTGATGTTAAAATCGATAGGCAGCGATAAATGAGTGGAAAGACCCACAGCAATGATAAGTGTGCTAAACAAGATTATTAAAAGCCTTTGTGGAGAGTCTTCATCTTGCATTCTGTACCATGGTGAGGAAACCACTGGCTTTCTTTCATGCATCTATAGATTTTCTTTGGAAAAAGATGGGACGACATGCAGAAAAAAATGCAGGACATTTTTTAAACCCTTAAAGACTCCAAGATTCCAACCATAAAAATAAAAAGTCATACTCTTTCACAGCTATCCACTCCAGGCTGTTTGTAACAGGTGTAACGGCATTGATGTGCACAGTGGTTTTAAATAAAGGCTCCAGTGTCAGAAACAGACCCTTATTACCGAATAATTGATTCAGTAGCGCTGTGGTCCCGCTGTTTAAGAAATGGATGACAATTGTAAGGTGAAAGAGTTTCTATTGCATCTATAGTCTTCTGCGTGAATGGAACTATCCATTTACTCCAAAGCTGAGTGAATATTTTGCAGTGTATTTGCAGTATATTTTTTAAATGGCATGTCCCATTGTATCGATCTATACTGTAATCAAATGTGTATTTTACATTAACGTTGGAATTTGGGTCACTATCCTAGCGCCTTTAAAAACAGGCAACACGTGTGATGAATAGAACTTGATTTTTGTAATTGTATGTTCTTAAAATGAAATAACAGTACACAGTGAGCATAGTTTTTGTTATTTGACACTCTATAGCAGCGTCATAATTCACAGTTCAGGGTAAGTTTACTGTAAATACATATTCCATTTTGGTGAAACAATATTTGTTTCGAGTTTTAAATATTACACAACACGCACAATATTTAGCTCCATGATAATGTTTCTGAATCCCCACACGGTGCTTATGTGAAGTATTTACATTTCTCATATATTTCTCATACATTTTCTACAGCTTATATTTCTGTAGTGTTTGCTGAGGAGCTCCAGGTTTATCAGGAGCCAGAGGTCAATGCAACCGTGGGAGACAGGACGCGCCTTGGGTGCGCTTTCAACACCAGCAGCGGGCAGGTTGGAATCGGGTCCTTTAAGTGGTACCGGGTCCGGAGCGACGGGAAGAGGAGCGAGGTTTCCAATGAAACACACCCAGCTGGAGTCGTCACATCGCATGAATTCAGGACGAACAAGGACGCTTCATTGTACTTGCTCCATCCTCAAAAATATGACTCCGGCGTGTATTACTGCGAGGTAGAGCTGCTGTCAGCGGGGAGAAGAACCGGGAACGGGACGGTGCTGGCTGTTTACCAAAGAAGTAAAGGTAGGAACTCCACTGCCTTCTACAGTTAGCTCATGGACCATTGTATGCGGGACCAGAGCAAAAGTAAAGTTATTATTACACAAGAAACGTACGTGCTTTTATTTTGTATACGTTTTTAAGAAAATGAATCAAAATAAGCCAACTTTTCGGCTGCGCCTCGGTGACAAAGGAAAGGAAAAACAAACATGGCGTTTTTTATGCATAAAAAAAGAAAATCCATTATTTATTATTATTATTATTATTATTATTATTATTATTATTGTTGTCGTTGTTGCTGTCTTGTGAAAGTTAAGCGTGGCAAGTCCACTCACACAAGATTTGTTCTACATCAAATAAACACACACTATGCAGGTTGAAAACGCAGCTTTGTTTGCTATACTTACACTTTTAATTAGTGTCACATTACATACGATGGACGGTGCTCTCGTTTTGGTACCTTTTATATCCAAATGAACACAAATTCAGAATATATAAATATACCGTGAAACCTGCATTAATCGCCCACAAATACACCCCAAATTCTGTACAGTGCGCTTACAGTTTATTTCCCAAGGCAAATTAGTTCTCTGCTTGATCACTCCAGCGTTTATTTCCCGCAATCTGTAAAAAAAAAAAAAAAAAAAAACCTGTTCACAACTTTCTTCCCTTTTTTTCAGAAAACCAGGACAGTGGGTCTTCTGCACACGGGTTTGATCCCGCATTGCTGCCGTGGATTATTAGACTGAGCTGCCTCTTCATTTTCTTCGCTGTGGTGTCGCTGTGCTTATTTCAAGCAAAACAGGGTGCGTGGTATTTTTTTTTATTTATTTATTTTTACCGGTACGGATATTAATTTACACATTTCAACCATAATATGTATCGCAATAGTTCAGCATTATTGAATCATTGTAGTAGAATATTGTAAAAAAGGTATTATTATGATGTATTATTAAATACACCTTATGCCCTTTCCGTTCTTTGGGTCCCACACACTGAACCAGAGGATACTGGGGTTCAGTATGAAACCAGAGAGCTTTAAATAGAGCTTTCCCTTTATATGCGTTACATACAGGACGCATCGTGATAAGAATGGCGCTTCATCTAAACAAAACGAGGCACCGGAGGCCGAAAGAGCAACATGGGTTAGATCGCAAAGACAAAGTGCGTGTAATGGGATCTCTTAGAGAATGCGCCATGCGGGCCAACGCTATAAAGCCCATTGCTATTTAACTTATATTAGATTGTATTAAACATAATATGGCCCAGTACCTTTATACAATGCACATTGCTGTATGGCGTATACGATATCTTACCACCCTCATCATATATCCTCAAAGCTATTTACTAGAAATCACCGTAAAAACAATTACAGTTCTAATGGCTGTTTTTGTTCACAGTAAAAATAAACTATATCAAAACATATTGGTCGGAAAATACCTACAAATATACTTTACCATCATATATTTGAATGTAATGTTATTACAAATAGGCTATACGGGTATTCTAAATGAATGTGTGTGTGTGTGTGTTTTTAACAGTGTTTCCTTCTATCTTAAAAGCTGATGTATGTTTCTGTGTTTTGCAGTTGAGAGACTTCATGAGATGCAAAAGGAGTTAGCCAAGGTAAGAGTTTAAAAAACGGACAGTGCAGTCTGCGTAGGATTAGATCCGAACGCTAATAATATTTCAATACATGTATAGGATATTAATATTATCTTTTGTATTACGTAACTTTTTAAAATTGGATTTAGCATTCTTGCTTCTTTGTATTGTGTCTACGAATGAAGTCATACTGTATTTTCTGCGGTTTTATTTAGACGCAATGTTTATAGAACAGGTCAACGGGTCAGGCATTAGTTTGCCACAGCTGGGCTTCTACAGACAGAGACACTGTCTGGTAACGGACGGACAGACAGACAGGCAGGCGGAATGTTTGTAAAGTGAAGGTTTTTTTTCTTTGTCTTGCAGGCTCACAGATCAAGACGACATCGCCGTTCTCTGCATTAATTCTGGATTGAAAACAATTCTATACCAATCTGGCACCTAAATGTCGTCTGCTGTGTGACCCGCGAGAGGAAAACGCATCGCGCAGTTTATTACACAAGGGACACAAACTAGTTTAACAGCATGCATTAACACCGTGTGTGCGGGTGCTGCTTTGATAATATTTCTTAAATATATAATAAAGTGACGTTCATCAGTGGAGCTAAACTTGTTGTATGTTTTATCTGATATGTTGTGTCTTTATGCATAGTTTGTAACTGGAATATAGTAAAAAATAAAAATAAAAAAAAAAAGATAATAAAGCGTGTGAATGTTTGTGTTTTTTGGTTGTCTATGCTGCCACCTTGTGTCGCTGTGGCAATACTACATTCTTTGACTGTTCTGCTGCTGTCTAATTATAATATAATTCATTACCTTTGGACACAATAAGACTTATATTTTAGTAAAGAAAACTATTGAACATACTTACTGACACTCCTTATCTTGTTTTAAAGAATAAAAAACGTCAAATGTAACTTCAATTATTTAAAACTTTTTTTTTTTAATATATAATTGCAATCAGTTTTGATGCATGTTAAAAAAAAAAATGAGATTTCGTATTCGTAATTATTTATAATCTGGATAAATGTAATCCACATTACACGCTTTGAAAAACCGGCCCCAGGAGTTTTCATTAATTTTCTCTATGTCTGTCTTAACACTGCTCTGATGCTTTTGAATCTACGTGGAGATCTTAACACGCTTCCACGTTCCAGTCAAGTCACGTGACAATAAGAACTGTAAACTCTGATGGCCCCGCCTACTCTACAATTGAGAGACAGTGCAGGCAGCTTTACAGTAATTGTAGCTAACACAATACTAACATTTCAACCAGCATGCACATCCATTCATTATACAGGTCTCTGATGCGCGGTTCTGAATGAAACACATGCTTTTGCAAACATGTATCTTCATTTTAAAACATGATTATTTGGTACTACAGCTATGGCCAAAAGTTTTGCATCACCTAGAATTAAATAAACTAAAAATAAAATAAAAACCACTATATGAACATAATTCAGAGCAGGTCTTCCAAATCCTGGTCCTGGGGACCCCCTGTGTCTGCTGGTTTTCATTCCAGCCAAGCTCTCAATTACTGAACTAGACCCTTCATTGAACTGACCATTTGCTTAATTAGACCTTTTTATTTGTTTTCAGCTCTTAAACAGTTACAGATTTCAAGTTAGCTAGAACATTTGATAAGTAACTTGAACTGCAACTGTTTAAAAAACAAGTAAAAGGTCTAATTAAGAGTTAATTATTTAGAGCTTTCATTAACATAATATTTAACCCAACTGCTTCCCCTAATGACTGACATGCTTTGACCCAGAAGACACTGCTGGGGTGAAATGACCGAAGAAGTAAAGCAGGGAGAGCTTTATACTGAGAACCAGCGATCCAGAAGCATGTCAACTGAGAACCAGCGATCCAGAAGCATGTCAACTGAGAACCAGAGACCCAGAAGCATGTCAACTGAGAACCAGCAAGCCAGAAGCATGTCAACTGAGAACCAGAAGCATGTCAACTGAGAACCAGCGATCCAGAAGCATGGCAACTGAGAACCAGAAACATGTCAACTGAGAACCAGCGATCCAGAAGCATGTCAACTGAGAACCAGCGATCCAGAAGCATGTCAACTGAGAACCAGCGATCCAGAAGCATGTCAACTGAGAACCAGCGATCCAGAAGCATGTCAACTGAGAACCAGCGAGCCAGAAGCATGTCAACTGAGAACCAGCGATCCAGAAGCATGTCAACTGAGAACCAGAAGCATGTCAACTGAGAACCAGCGAGCCAGAAGCATGTCAACTGAGAACCAGAAGCATGTCAACTGAGAACCAGCGATCCAGAAGCATGTCAACTGAGAACCAGCGATCCAGAAGCATGTCAACTGAGAACCAGCAAGCCAGAAGCATGTCAACTGAGACCCAGCGAGCCAGAAGCATGTCAACTGAGACCCAGCGAGCCAGAAGAATTTCAACTGAGAACTTCTAGAGATCCAGAAGCATTTCAACTGAGAACCAGCGAGCCAGAAGCATTTCAACTGAGAACCAGAGCGCCAGAAGCATTTCAACTGAGAACTTCTAGAGATCCAGAAGCATTTCAACTGAGAACCAGAGATCCAGAAGCATGTCAACTGAGAACTTCTTTACCCTAGTGTGGAAGAACCACATGTCATGTTTGCTATAAGATGTAAACTGCATAGTAAAAACCTGTCTAGTGAATACAACATATAGGAACTGATTCTGTTAACTACAACCACTTTAAATCAAGATTTGACCTCTCCAAAAAACACTCTACATCCAAATGATCTGGGTTAGTCCATCTGGACTCTGTTAGAGTTACTAGTCAGTGCCCCATTTAAAATACCGTACTATAAAAAAGCAATACCGCAAAAATATACAGAGCCTAAAATTACACAGGGCAAGAAAACTGCATACAGAACAGCAGAGCAGTAAACAGCAAGGGTCTTAGTGAAAAACAAAGAAGGACTTCAACTCAATTTTAAAAGTGAACCACAACGTGAAATTTTAATGTAGTATAAAAAAACCAAGGTTTCACAGTGATTTGAGAGTCAATTTCACACGTTATTTGGTTAAACTGTGGTCTAAGAAGTGTTCTTTGTATTTTTTCATACATTAAAATTGTTATTAGTATACAGATAATGATAACACTGTCAGATGCGTTCGCATCCCCCATTTCAGAACAGCATATGCTGATTAGCTGGATTTGTAGCTCCCTGACCAAACGTCTAGAAGCTGGTTTGTAGTGTATAACAGCACAAGATAACTCCATTTGGGATTGATGGATAAACTGGTTAAAAACACCAATGAATCAGTCAAAATGTGCAGTGATGTTAAAATCGATAGGCAGCGATAAATGAGTGGAAAGACCCACAGCAATGATAAGTGTGCTAAACAAGATTATTAAAAGCCTTTGTGGAGAGTCTTCATCTTGCATTCTGTACCATGGTGAGGAAACCACTGGCTTTCTTTCATGCATCTATAGATTTTCTTTGGAAAAAGATGGGACGACATGCAGAAACAAAATGCAGGACATTTTTGAAACCCTTAAAGATTCCAAGATTCCAACCATAAAAATAAAAAGTCATACTCTTTCACAGCTATCCACTCCAGGCTGTTTGTAACAGGTGTAACGGCATTGATGTGCACAGTGGTTTTAAATAAAGGCTCCAGTGTCAGAAACAGACCCTTATTCCTGATCTAGCCATCTGCATAAATCCATCCAGGTTACAGAGGAACAAGATCTCGAGAAATTGTCATTGTGTGGGATCCTGAAAATTCCTGGAAAGTAGTCTTCAATCCCAGATTTTTGGATAGGGTTCCAGAAGTATCTGTTTCCCCTGCTTTAAGGAAAGACAGACACTTTCATTAGTACAGTTCTGCACTGAAAGAAAATTCAAACAAACACACTATCTATCTGCAGTCTGTTTCAAATGATTATTTTTATATAGAAAAACATAGTTCTGTATTCCTGTCCTTTCATGTATGGTGACCTCTATAGGGAAGGATAAAAAACAACTCTTCTGGTTTTTATATGCAGACATATGGAAGACACAAATGCATGATGACCTCATATGAGGATGACATTCCCCCATATAAAGCAATGGAAAAAATGTCAATGAAAAACGGTGTCCAAAACTACTATTTTTCAGCTATTTTCACTATTTCTTGCATGAAAGGGTTGCAACTTTCTCTGTTCACTTGTATACAGATCTAGGAAAGATAACTCCACTCAAACATGTAGATGGATCCAGAAGCATAGGAAAGATAACACATATACTCATGTACTAAAATAGTTTGGACACAGAAACTATTTTATTAGTTTCACCAAGTTAGTCTTTATGTAAAGTAGTGCGGATGTGTTATTTGAGAACTGAAACTCAAAGTTTGACAAGACAAGCATTTTGGGGAATGCTTTCATCCGATGTGATGCGTGAGAGATCTTGTATAAATCTATTTCGGTAAAACTATGAATGCTGGCTTCACAGACCCTGATTATGAGCAATCTTGGATGACCTCGTGTCAGGTGATGTCGCCTGTGAAAAGTCAACATGCATTTTTATGAAACCCCCTGATTGAAACTTGCATTCCAATTGGCTAATGCAGGGTCACAAGACCAAAATGAGTTTGTGCCGTTCCAGTTGAACGGTCAATAGCGACACCATCCCACAATAAACAAAGAAACAAAACTGCAGACCAGCCACGGCATAATTCTGAATAAGAGTTTAATAAATCTAATAAAACAGATACTGACTCCAGTGTTCACTGTATTCCTTACAGTGGAAAACTGTTCCTGTTGGGCTGAAAACCACTACAAGCCTCAACTCCAGTCACTATCGGTGTACTGCTAGTACCTACATCAGTGTGTGAGGTGCACTGCAAATGCCTGTGTTGTGCACAGACCCAGCCCAATTCCTCGTCTGACAAGTCAGACAGGCACCAGTGACACAATCATTTAGCAGACTTGCAGAGGCTAGGAGGTGAACTATGCATCACAACTGCTGCTGCAGAGTCACTTACAAAGGGACCTCGTTTGTTTTACGTCTCATCTGAAGGATGAAGCACAAGGAGGTTCAGTGACTTGCTCAGGGTCACACACAGTGAATCAGTGTCGGAGCTGGGATTGAATCAGGAACCTCGTGGTAAAGCCCCTTTATTTAACCACTGGACCACCAAGCCTATGTGAGAAAAATCCTGTTCTGAGGAAACTCAGCCAAAGGGAGGGACACTACAAGATCAAGAGGGGTTTAGCATGTTGGCACAGTCTTGGTCATTTTAGTAAGCTATCTGCATATGCCTGCATAAAGACTACATATCCCATCATTCCTCGCTGTTACTATCAGGGTAAAGGTATGCTGGGATCTGTAGTTTTTTTTTGTATTCTCTTGGTGTTTGTTCAGGTTGCTGCTGGCATAGTCCCGACCCTTTTACTAATACTTCTTCTAAACAAGGTAGTTCCAATAATAACCAGGCTGGGTGCAGGTTTCATTTCAAACATCATGGTAGGATTTGTAGCAATACGAAAATGAACTTATTTAAAAACTTTTTGACTGACATGTTGAAGACATTGAGAAAGACAAAGTAGGATTTATTATGTAAAACAAATCTTTCTGGTCACTTGACTTGAACCACTAGACCTGCACAAGCCATGTGACAGTTGTGTGCAACTATTCAGTATTGACTCCACAAGGGCATAAATGTGGGTGCAAACTGCCTGATCCTAATTGGACCCCATTCTGGGGTGGTGTTTCCTCTGCATATGGTTGATGATGACACATAAAACCACCTGCACCAAATACTCACCTCAAAATACAGCATCGCTTATGCGAGCTCCACCCTCTTCCTTCTCCTCGCTCTCCAACTCCCTCTCCGTCTCTCCCTCGCTGCTGTCCAGCACTGTCCCCTCCTTGTCTTCTCTCTCCCCTGGCTGTCCCTCAATCTCTCCTTCGGCTTTAGCCATCAGACTCTGTTTCACACTGACCGAGATCACCAGGGCCTGCAGCACACCGTAGACAAGCGCAAACTGGGGCAGATAGGCCTGGACCAGCCACAGCAGCAAGCCCATTCCAGAGACGGACACAAGAAACAGCGCCATCCCATGGATCCAGAGCTTCAGCGCGCCCTTGAGGCCAAACACATCCAGGCAGACTCGAACAACCGGGGAGCTGACGTACAGGAAGCCGACGACAAACAGATCGAAGAGATGCCGCAGGAAGTTGAAGGAGATGTCGTAATGTTCCGGGAGGATTACGTGGTCCCATTTGGGGGTCTTTTTAAAAAGGGCAGGGGGTGTAGTGTCCGGGGATCCGGAGGGGGCCATGGAATACACACTTCCTGAAAAGTCTGCCTCTTTCAAGGGAATGGGGGTAATGTTTTTTACAGGCTCCAGCTGCTCTGGGTTCCTCCAGTACCAGCGTATCAGTGGCAGTGCCTGCCACCACCTCTGGGGGGAGCTCTTGTTGATCACAGCTCCTTTGACAGGACCCAGCTCCTCTATCTTCAGAAGCATCTTTCTCTCCCCCTCCTTTGCTTTTTCTCGTTCCACCCTCTCTAACTCTCTCTCTTTCGCTAGCTCTAGTTCCTTCACCCCTTTTCTGCTGCCCCATGGTCGATAGTACAACACAGGCTTGACCCAGCCCCAAGCTCGCCCCACTAAAGACATCCTGCCCAAATTTCTTTAAAGAGTTTGATTTGGTTATTATTTAATGTATAACTGCTGGGTTCGTAAAATGGTCTCAATAGAATACCTTTTCTTAATTGTTCAAACTAACCTGCATTATCCATGCATGTAAGCCAATTTAAAAGTATTAACTTATAATTTAAAATCACAGATTCAAAAATCCGTTGATTACTTGAATTTTCTATTTGCAATACGTGTAATTGAGTGGGTCCTCTATAAATATGTGCTACAAATGAAATCTTAATTTAAGGTTGTTTAAATAGTCTATTATGTATTACAAACAAACAAAACCGTATCTAAACGTGTAATATACTGATTTTTTTTTGCGGTAATACGTCAATGTTTGTAGAGGACGATGTGGCTTTTTTTTGTCTTAGTATGGAATTTGGTTTGTTTATCTTATCAACCGTCTGTCGATTGCTTCAGTCCCCTTACCCCTTGGCAAGCAGCTGTAAAAACGCAAGCTCTCTTACCGATTGCTTATTTATTCATGAGTTCAGCTTTGCTCTCGCCCTACCTCAAAACACACAGCTGTCGACTGTGTTACAAACTTTCTATTTCAGAGTTGTTGTTTTTTTTGTTAATTTGTTATTAAACTAACCGATTTCTCTGTCACTTTCCAATCGTTCTCAAATCGCTTTTCTTTTCGCTTCTGAAAACTCGGTACTGTGGAAATGGTTTAAGCCCTCTCTCTAGTTTTCTAGTCGCTCTAATTAAAAGGATGACCTTTCGCCTATATGCTCACAAACCACACCCAGGGCGATGTTTCACCTTTTTCGTAGTCTGGCCGAATTCCAAGTTTCGCTTCATAAATTTCAAGTCAAGCGGCTTTTGTTAGGACCACAAAGGCCTTGTGTGAATATAACCAGCTCTCAACGTTGTTAGTACCTGTGTGTTAATATTATCCGGAAGCTGTTTTTCTGTTTTTTTTTTTTCTCAACAACGTTTTTGTTTATCAAAAAGGTACACAAAGCCGGCTCTGTGTGGAAATGCACCTTCACCTTGTATCTCTGCCCCCTCTCTCTCTCACAAGCTTACAGTAACTGTAAAATTTGAATATATTGAAATCATTTTGGTCAAAAACGTCATAGCATAATTTTGAATAGATAACTTATTACATTAAAACATAAGCAAAAAACTTTAAATATTTTGCCACGTCCCCCATTTCCCTTGTATATTAATACGCCTTGGATCTACACTTAAAAAAATCTTCCTGTCGTTCACTCAGAGTTCAGCGGGCACCGAGAAAAGTCGTTTACTAATTTTTACCTTCCTTTACTTTGTCAATAGTACTCTGTAGTCTGGTATTTTCTTTTACTTTTAATTGTCTTGCTGCTGTATTGGAAAGCGGAGGGCTCTTCCAGTATCCACAGTTTATTTTCTCTCTTTTTTTTGTATTTATTTTGTATAAAGCAGATATGTTGCTCTTTTCCCCCAAAAATGTCCTTTTTGGTCTCAGAACCTTATTGTCCAAAAACAAATAGGAAAATGTCACCAAACAAAGTTGAACATGATGAAGCGTAATGAGAATCCAACTCCGTTTAACGAGACAAAAAGGAAACACGCTGGTGAGGTTTAAAAAGTTGAAATAATATTTTAGAAGTCGTCTTAACTTCCAGGTGTGGTATGTCAAACTTCTTTCACTTTTTTTAAAATAGGAAAACGTACTTTTCAGCGTTGTCTCTGTAAATCCGTTTTTTTACAGCACAAAAACAAATGCTAATAAAAAAGTATAGTTAGTTTTTTTTTGTTGTTCTCTGTTTGGTTCTTTTGTATCAAGAAACGCGGGTTAGTCACTAGCTTCTGTTGCGTAGATATATTGTTTCTAATGGAAATCGTGCTTCCATCGTTATAGTCGGATTTACCACGTCCGTCTTGTCTTGTTCGGATGACTTTCCCTTCCTCTCCCACTCTGCTTCGTCTAGTCAGACCGACCTTCCTTCAGTTCTTCCTCCCAAGTTTTTTTTTTCCTATCTTCAGTACAGCTGCCAGCTTGTGAAAGGCAGGCCCGGAGACAACTGGGTGAAAACTACGGCAGCGCAAAAGGATCAGAATTATTTAACAAGGGACGCGCCCTGCACCGTGTTCTTGCAAACGATTTATTTTTGGCGCACATTTATAAAATATAATAAAGCACATCAAAAGGCTGTCAACCACGATTTGTTTTAAATGCGCATGTTCTTGCCATAGGACTAAATTTGCCTAGCAAACCCTATGAACGATACAGCCGGTAAGTAGCCTGTCCCTACGTGCAGCGACGCCTCTCGAGCTAACCCTTAGCGTATGGTTCTTATGATTTAACCTTTAATTAACCCGTTCAAGGACAGTCGGAGGCTAGAAGCACATGCAGCCAAAATGCAAATCATTTGAGGTTCTGCTTTAGTCATGACAGACAGACCAAAGTTGTGTTAATCTCTGCTCAGAATTCATCTGAGCATGTAAAATCCTTCTGAAGTCACGTGATGTAGTAATTCTGCTCCATACTACTGCTGAAGACCAAAGGGGGTTGAAAGCAGCGTCTGCTTGCTGACGATCTATTTCAAAGTATATGAAATACCATGCAAGTAAAGATCCACATTTTTCATCTAAAGGTATCACCTTTAACTCAAACAAATCCTTTAAATTTAGTACTGAAAAGACATACGGCACAGGAAGTTTACCCGTCTCCCTCTGAACTAAGGTTTTGAAAGACCCCATGTGGCTTGATTTCAAACTGCAAGTTACCTCTCAGTCCAAATCTACCACCCCATTTAAGGAAAGCAGTCATCCCAGTAGAAATGCAACTGCTGCAGCCCATGCATGATATAAACACAGCAAAGAACCACACATACTACTCTATGTGGAGATGAGCTTGGTTACTCCGATTAGGAGATTTGACACATGACCCGCAAATAATTGTTCATAAACACTAAATTAACCAAACGTCCTATAAAACTAATGGTAAACTCCACAGTAGAAGGATGAATGCATTAGTGTTAACAGTTCATTCTTCACATTAATTATCTTGTAAATACAAAAAGTCAACCAAGCTTTGAAATTACTGGTCATAAAAAAAATGTCCAGATTTGTTTAAGACCATCCAAGTCACTAATGGAGTATTTTATTGCATACTGTAGGCCCACATTTGACTAGTCAGGAGCAATGTCTTTGCAGACTGCCCGCCTTCATGTATAAAGGGAGTAGAGCATGAATGATATTTATAATATATTGCCAAAAAAACATTTTCTAAATGGGTCTTCAGGGGTGTTTTTTTGTGGTTATTAATCTGTTGAAACCAAAAATCACAGATGCTGCATGTGTTTAAACATGCCAAATTAACAGTTGGGAGTCATGTAAAAGTTTTGGTTTAGATGAACAGAAACACACTGAAACGGTGTACATTAGTTTAACTTTATTAAAACAGGATCCATTAGACAGCTGGAACATGAGGATATCTGCCATCTGCACTGCATCAAGCTCCGTCAGTCAGCACCTGTGAACACAATACTGTACATCAACACAGAGGCGCCATGTTTTTGAAATCTCGCAACTGTTTTGGTGTACACTCTACCGTTGTGCCTGCACAAAGTTGTGTTAGAGGTCCCTCAAACTGACCAATGTTCAAAATGCCATAGGTCAGTTTGGGCTACATGTAGCATGGGTCAGGCTAATTCAATAGCTTCTCTAGCCTTTCAACTGTGTAACATGGGATCTCAGATCACAGGCGAGGTTTGATCAGTGGACTTGAATCTTGAGTCTCATTACAAATGAAACATGAAGCTTTAAAAAGAGCTCAGCCCAGGAGTGTCTCAGTGCGCTGCGAGAGTAACTTCACAGAGTAATCAGTGAACCAGAAAGCATTTTCATCATCAACACTCCTTAGCACCACTCAAAACAGAAATTCACTGCACCAGCAATCTTGGCTCTAATTGGTGCAAACTTAAAAAAAAGTCAACTGCTTACTTTATTGGAGCCTCAAGGGGGCCAGACTCACACACTGTTCTACAGACATGTCTTGTTATTGCATAAGAAACATCCTTGAACTGGAGGTGTATAAAACACGGAATTTAAATGTGGGCACTTTCGAAGAGTACAGCAAACAGGTTTTGTACCGTTATAAAACTCACCTCAAAAGCCAACACAATCCCCACCAGATCAGCACAGGTCACGATTTCTATCCTGCAAGAGAAACTAGGAGTGAGTTTGCTGATGGAACAGCCAGGCTTCTTCACCTCCCCCCCCCCCACCCCACCATCTATAGTTAAAGCCAGCTGTGTGTTGTTCAGTGCACTGTGAAAGAGCTTCATGTTGTATTCAGATACTCTAGTCTGTTAGCAATCATCATGAACACACTCCAGCCCTATGTATAAGCTCACAGCATCCATTACACACCCACACTGAACTCACCATATACACTGCCTCCCAAGAGCCACCTGCACCAGCCTCAACCATCAGAGTGTGCCTATAGGATAGAAAGAGGGTCAGAAACTTGTACACAGATGCAGTGGAATCACTTCTCAATTGTGATCACTACCAGGATTGGTTAATAAAACAAACCATCTTTAGGGAGATTTGCAACTTTTAAAAATGACTTTAGTTCCTATTGGTTTAAATCATCAAGGATGGAAATAAGACTCAAATAAGCAGTTTGATCCATTCCTGGTTTTACTATTTTTTTTGTACACACCTGAGCTGGTTACCTATACTGTGGCTAATAAAGCATGCATTAAAAACGGCTATGCAACAAGAGTCTTAGTTCTATCATCGATTCAATAAGCATCACAGTGCATTCAGTGGTCCTAATAGGCTACTCTATAGGGTATCTACCATATAACTTTTTGGACCATGCTAAAACCAGTATGGGGCATGTATTCAGAAGCTATAAAATCACATTTATCCATCTGTCACGAGCCATTAGGAATCTACAAGTAGCTACTTTGGGATTTATCATGCATTTATAACCAAGAACACTTAACAGCAAAACGTGCCTTGGAAACAACCAAATAGGAATGTTATTCTGGAGCAGCTCGGTGCACAGAGTCAGTGAAGTCGGAGACTCTAGTCTGAAAGATTTCATCATGGACATTCCAGACAACAGGAAGATTTCAAACTTAAAATAGAAGACAGACTACTACTGGCATGGAAGCAAGACTCCCATTGCATAGCAGTTTGATCCGTTCCTGCTTTTACTAATTTTTCATAAGACACCTGAGCTTATTACCTCTACACTGTGGCTAATGAAGCTTGTAGTAAAACCTGGAATGGGTTGAACCCCCAAGTAGCAAGGCTCTTGTATTTACATCTTTATACTATAAAAACCAGACAGACTTCTGGTTGAAATAATGTACAAGATTCAACTCACTTGAGAGAAATCCCCTTCACAAAACAGGAAGGTACGCGGCATCCACAAACCTTTAGGAGAGAAAAGAAAATGCATGTCAGCAACACAGATCACCTGGTTCTGAGGCTTCATAACCTTCTACTAAAGGTCAAGCCCAGGTTCAAATCACATTTTGAAAGGCTGTTCTCTGAAGACATGCATTGCAAGCATGCCGAATTCTGAAGAGGAACACAAGCAAGCCCATTAGATAGGCAAGTGCAATTTGGTTTTATAGGTCAGTCAAGCACTGGACCATATATGAGCCATTACAATAGTCAGTTGAATGATAGTTCTCAATTTAAAAAAAAACACCCTCTTCTGCATTAACTTGCAGTGTGTTTCAGTGCACTGTGAAAGAGCATCATGTTGTATTCAGAAACTCTAGTCTGTTGGCAATCATCATGAACACACTCCAGTTGATACAGCAAAAAATTCACACTTGGGTTTGCATTGCCAGATTGAGTGCTGGCCAGTCCAGCCTTCTATAAAATGTCTTAGAATAGGTCTCAAAAGGATCCTGGTCATGCAGCTACAAGGAAGGAACAATTTAAAACAGAAGATTTTAAAAGAAAAAAGTATCAAATATTAGTTGTGGGTGCAGGACTAGAGAGTGTCTAATCCTAAAAAACAAAAATTAGGAGTTTGTCCAAATTACAGCCAGTAGTTGCTTACCTGAAACTAATTTTCAGTAGAAGGAATCCAGAGGAGGGACCTGCCTAAAATTGAAGCAAAGAAAGTTAGTTATCAGGACACCAAGCAGGAAATGTTAAGGGTTTAAACTGCAAGAGTGTGTTGCTCAGTGCACTATGAAATAGCATCACATTGAATTCAGAAACTCTAGTCTGTTAGCAAATCATCATGAACACACTCCAGCAGATAACATGCATTTACATTTTATATAGAGAACACTACCCAGTAAGCAGACGTCTGCCAAATAAACATTTGTTTTAGTGAACATACATCATTCTACAATCTTACAGTGCAAAAACCCATTTGTTAAACTTACCCAAAAATTCTCTCATCTGTCCACACATTGCCCATTTTGATGAAGCAGGATTCGCCCATCTACAGGAATGAAAGTGAATTAGTTTGCAGGCCCTAAACACAACCACATGGCAGCCAGGCAGCAAGTCTGTATTTCCTGCCTGGAGTGTGTTTCTTCAGTGCACTGTGAAAGAGCATCACGTTGTATTCAGAAACTCTAGTCTGTTAGCAATCATCATGAACACACTCCAGCAGATTCAGAATCGCTTAGAAACAAGTCTGTCGACACAGCCTGCCTGGTTTAAAATGTTCCTCCATACATCCCCAGATCATTTATGGTAAACAAGGATCCACAACGGAATAGGCAGTTCTTAACCAGACCTAGTCCGCCCCCTACCATTCAAATTATTAAGATGAATGGGTAGGTTAGTGCATTATTCACCAAATGAGCCACCTTGACCCCCAGATTAGAAACCTGTCTCATTGAAAAAGTGAAAGGCTATTCTAGCGATTTAGACACAGCTTCACAAAGCAGTTTGTCAGCAACTAAAACCATCTTCTCACTGCTCGTTCCACAAAATATTGCTTTTGTAGATATTCCACTCAGGAGTTAAAAGACCACCTCAATTCTGTATCTTGTAATATAATTGAACTGGGATTCACAGACTGCTACATAGTTCTTCGTGAAACTGAACCCAAGACTAGTCTAGTGAATTAACCCACGATCACCCCCAGATTGGAAGGCAAGAGGCCATTACATTACTTAATGGACAGGCAATAAATGAAATTAACAAGAAACTCCTCCCTGCGCCACTAGCAATAAGCCTCACCTGAAATGGATGCCATCTCCAGCACTCACCCACTTCCCATTGCAAGAGTAAAAGGCAGCATTGATTTCCAGCTAAAGGAAAGAAAAGGGGAATTAGAAGGTCCTCCTCTCATAGTACTGTGTGTACCACTAGAAGTGTCTCTACCCGTCCTACAGACAGTATTAGAGGTGCCCTCCAACCGACTGATATTCATCAAAATGCTCAGGGTCACTTTGGGCTGGATGGGGTAGAGGGCAAGCCAATTACAGCTTCTGTAGCCTTTAACTGTGTAACACGTGATCTCGGGTAACAAGCGAGGTTTGATCGGTGGATTTGACTTAAGCCAAATCGCAAACTAAACATGAAATTGTCTTTTGCGTTAAAGAGCTCAGCCCAGGAGCGTTTCAGTGCGCTGCGAGAGTAACTTCACAGTGGAATCAGTGAACCAGAAAGCATTTTCATCATCAACACTCCTCAGCAGGCCCAACAAGAGGCCGAGGAAATTACCCCAGGGCCTAATCAATACTGAGCATTTCAAAATGTATCGCTAGCAGACAACATTGAGAAACAGCATGCTGATTTAAGCTATCAATTTAGGTTACCTACCCCACTCACAAAAAAAGAGCGCCACTTCTCTGACCCATAAATGTACACATATTTCAATGCTGACCTGCAGGTGGCGTTAGAACACACTGCCGTCAGACTTCTCATTCATTTGACCCAATGTAAGCAAAAGTGTAGTAAGCACCTGGTTTAAAACAACGCGCCCACGCCTATCAGTTATTTTAGCCTCAAAGTGAAATCAGTTTATTTAATGATGGAAATGCTAAACGCCTTTGTTACTTAAATAGCGCTATTTTCAACTTTACTAACAAATAACTGTAATAGTCATACTCCGCCATCTTGTCCTGTGTCATAATGCTGTAAGCCTCCTAAACTTTGAATGCATGGGGCAGGGTCTTCGTTTTCGGTGATACACGTTTTATGCGAACGGTATATACACCTTTTTTTCTAAACAATAATACGTTAATTATAATAAGATTCTAATATCAGCAACACGCAAGTTAAAAAAAAAATATTTAAGTCTACTAAAACGTTTCAGGCGTATTCAAGAAAATAAAAACACGCTATAAATATATCAAATATACTTCTACTGCATGAAAACGTACATTTTTCCTACTTTCTAAAATATTCTCTTTAAGCAATCATTCAAGAAAGACGCAAAACTGGAACATCTCAAGCTGACACGCATGCACAGTCCACGCATGCTCTTACCTCTCTTTACACACAGTGCCGCGCGAGAAAGACCCACTAGCGTGTCGACCGTGGTATTTATAGGGGGCCTGTCTGCACACTCTGTCATGAAGGTACTCGGGAGATTGCCTGATTAAAATACCAAGCTGTAAACTGCATTGCCAGAACCATTTATCTAACGCTCTCTCAACTAGACACCAATATTAAACTGGTCTATTGCAGCGCGGACACAAGGTAATAATACATGAAGATTAAGTAATCGACACAACGGCAAGCGCTCAATATTACGTAATGCGAATAGCAATCACGTGTTTAATTAATGCAACTAAGTCTAATATATTAGGTACGTCTACTGTCTTGCTTCTCTTGACTAAAACCTGCGCCAGGGAAAAGACCGCGAGGTGGAGTCTGCACTACACCCACGAAAGAAGGGTCATTTACACAAAGTGCTACTTATGTTTACATTTATTTATTTATTTATTTATTTTTGTCCAGAGAACTGCGTCCACCCTCGAGAGGTCGAGGTGACCTGGCTGAGAGACGGGCAGGGTCCCCTGGAGGAGGGGGTGTGGAGTGGGGAGGTGCTGCCCAACATGGACAGGACCTACCAGGTTAGAAAGACCCTGACAGTGAGCCCTGAGGAGCAGGAGAGACACAGATACACCTGCCAGGTGGACCACGCCAGCCTGGGGGAGAAGATAGAGAAGGAGTGGGGTAAGAGACAGCGCCTGATTGCTTTAGATTAAACAGATAGTCTCTGTTATGTGTGTGTTGTATCATTATTGATGGTTTGTTCTTCTTAGATTATTACTTGCCATGCTTACTAATTATTCCAGCAAAAAATGTGAATTCTGAAAATACTGCTGAAAGCTGGACAGACAGGAAAGAAATGAAATTTTACGAACATGAAGACGATATGAAGTAACCCTTTAAATGCCTGCTTTGTGTTTACAGTGCCAGAGACTGGACTGCACCCGGGGCTCATTGCTGGAGTTGTCGTGGGTGTGTTGGGTCTGATTGCAGTGATCGCTGGACTTGTCATCTGGAAGAAGAGACAAGCAGGTGAGTTTGAGAGGGGCAAGCCTTCCCTAGTCCTTTATTTCTGTAATTTACATAGAAAGAACAAATTGACAGCTTATAACACTGGAATTTCAGGATATAACTGATAAAAAAGTTTTTTAGTCCTTGTTCAAAATGTGGACCCTTAAGCTCTTATCATGTCTAGGGATGGAAATAAGACTCCTATTGCATAGCAGTTTCACTCATTCCAGGTTTTAATACGAGCGTGATTAGTCCAGTGTATAGGTAACAAGCTCAGGTGTGTCAGTTTAAACTGGCTCTTTGAACACCCTTCACTGGGTCAGTTAATAAAGTACTGGATCCAAATAACTCTTTAGTGTCAAAGATAGTGTGTGTGGCATTTTCTTGAAAAGGACTTTGAAAAAAGGTGACATATTGGGTGCTAAAATCATAAAGATCTTAAATTAAAAAATAACATTCAATCCACAGCAGTTGTAGTGCAGTAGAGTATTAAAAATGAGACAGAATTGAACTTGAATCCTGTGTCTTGCTGTTCACTTCCAGGTGCCAACCAGCCTGACTACACACCAGCTCACAGTGAGTACTATAGAGATGTGTTAACTGCACTGCTTTAAATAGGATATCCGGAAGGTATGGCTTTCAGACAACACACATCTCCTTGAGATTATTCCCACAGCTATGTTTGCTTGAAAATAAAATGTATATAGGTGAAACAGCAACAGTAATCAGAAATGATGCACAGTATAAATAAGATTGCTGATCAAGAAGGCTGATCTTTAGGTGCAATTTTGAGCAATAAACTGGAGCAATGTTAGTACATGGTGCAAACACAACAATTACACTAAATCTTACCCAATATGTTTTGCCTCATTTCATCGGGCTCACATTTTTCTATGTGTAAAACGCACACATTATGGTAAACGTGAATTAGATTTGCTTGATGTTCATGTATTTGAAGCTGTTAGTGCAGAAAACGCAGATAGTTCAATGCCGGTCAGCTTTGAGAGGCTGCATGACAGAGTGTAGTCAACATTGAAGAGACGTCAGTCATGGAAATGTAGTGATTGGTACTCAAAGGTGAGCCGATGTGTAAAGCTGCTGGGAGTTTGAGTTCTTTTAAAGAATATGAATGGCAAACTTGACTGTTTCACATATCTAAGTCAAGGTAGTCCCTGATTAGTGCTACTCAGGGTCTGAAACTAGCCAGTAGAATGTTTTTATTTTTAAAGTTTTTAAAGGTCCCTGACTCCCACACAGGACGGCTAAGCCGTTTACCTATCAACACACACTTTTACAAACCATTTACCTTACACAGCCAAACTCTTCCTATCCCAGCTCCCTGGTGATCTCCCCTTCATGGAGCTGGAAGCTCTCTTTTATAGTTTGTGGGTGTTCCCAATCAACACCAATTACCTCGTTTGGGAACAGCCACATTCTCGCATGTTTTTGGCAGGGAGAGGAATTAACCCCGTCCCTGTCAACCACCATCAAAAACACACAACACCCAGACTATTTACCTACAGAACCTTTGCTCTGTTACACTATAAAAAAAATGCCCTGGAAAAAATAAAAATAAAAGTTTTTCCTACAAGAAAGACTCCCAGAAGTTCTTCAAGAGGAAATTCAGCACAATAAAGAGTGCAAAAGTCATTCACACATTATTTGTTAACAAATGCTATAGAAAAGGCTGGAATTGATTAGTAAGCCCAGTGTACTCTGAGCTGCATTTGTTCTGTGTTGTCTTTACTGTGTTTAAATCTATTAAAGGTCCTTCCCTGCCTGATGTCTGATTCTGTTTTCTCTTTATAGGAAAGGATCAGAGTGAGGTGTCATCCAACTCATCCAACAGCTCCTAAGGTACAGATCCCTCTTCATTCCTCTGTCATGTGTACAATACAATCACTCTGCGAGGTTTTCAATCTGTTCATCCATATCTGTGTTGTTTCAGGAGTTGCTGTGATGCTGAATGCAAAGGAAGTGAAAACACTCTTTTTTGGTTGTATTGTTCATTATAATTCCTTGATCTTAACAAACGTATTCAATTGGAACTAATCAAATGCAAATTTGCATAAAAGTATAATTAACTTAATGTTCCTACACATCGAGTGTGATTTTATTGTATTGATTTTAAACCCGACACCTCCTTATGTCGGACAAACACGTCCGGTTTAGCGAGGGGCTACTGTATGATTATGAAAAGCTTTTGAATAGAAACACATTTTTTATTTGGGGGTGAAAGTGGGGACCCCACTGATGGGATTAAACTGCCTTTCATTGTTTATTCGAAAAAATGTGGTGCTATGCTAGAGATCTCACTAAATTCTATACTGCGGATCTCTTCATTAACATATTTTCTCTTAACACATACGACAAAATGTTTACTTTGCGAATTGTCGCAACGAAAATGTAAATTACAGTATGTTTGCGCTGTGGAGTAGTGGTTGGGGCTCTGGACTCTTGACCGGAGGGTTGTGGATTCAATCCCCGGTGGGGGACACTGCTGTTGTACCCTTGAGCAAGGTACTTTACCTAGATTGCTCCAGTAAAAAAAAAAAAAAAAACTGTATAAATGGGAAATTGTATGTAAAAAATTATGTGATATCTGTGTAATGTATAATGTAATATCTTGTAACAATTGTAAGTTGCCCTGGATAAGGGTGTCTGCTAAGAAATAAATAATAATAATCTACCCGAGTGTCTTCTTAATAAGCATCTTCCAGCCCTAGAATTCACTCCATAGCACAAGAACCGTTAGGTTTCAAAGTGTGGCAATTGTGTTATTTTAAAAGGCATTGGTATTATTGTTTATTTTTCACTATCTGTGGCAGTGATCAAAATAAATAAAACACATTGAGATCAGAGTTTGTTTTCAGTGTATTTTTTGTTTCACATAATTAACAGCATTTTAAAATTCATTGCTCATTTTCCATTCAGACAAAATGTAGTATCAACCTTGGTATGTTTTTCTAAGAGGTGTTTAGAAAATATGTAATGGACTATGAACTGCTATGACCATCAAATTCTATACAAACCACTTGTTTTAGTAATTTGGCTTCCCTGTAAGGGGATCTTGTATGAGTTTACAAATCCACCGGCTAATATCTCAAACTATTTTAGCTGCAACTTGATATTTCCTGCAGAATGTCCCTTTTATATTGTTGTTGATGTATAGCTTCTATTTTCACTTTGACACGTTAATTCATCCTACCACTGCTACACTGTAGTTTATCCATAACTATATGGTACATTTAGAAATATTAAAGGAAACCAATGACAAACATTTTGACTGCACATTTCTTTTCAATGTTTTCAAGCTGGCAGGCCATGCGGTTTCTCTTTAGTTTGTGCACAGATGTTAGGACCCCCGTCCCTGCTTTACACTCACTTTGCTGAATCTGTGTTTTGGAAGCATCAGCTTAAAGTGAAAACAAAATCTGAAAAACTGAAGTGTCAACTGAAAAATAAGGTAAGGGGAAACAGAAGGGGGGATTTAAATAATTCTCACATGGTTCAGCTTAATCCCGAGTTTCTTTTAAAAACAGACCCTAAAACCAAATTGTTTTCTCATAAACTAGAAATAGTTTTAAAGCCTATGTTGATTAATTATGTTTTTCAGGTAACATGCTACTTATTTATTTATTCATAGTAATGTGGTTGACTCCAGAAGAGCCAGACTGGGCATGTAAGATTGGAGGTCTTCATGAAAATGTGAGTTACTTGCATAAACTATGCATGCGTGATTGGTGTTTTTTTTTATCAGAATACTTTCATTTTTACAAACCTGAGAAATTGAATTCTGCTCACGACTGCTGACTACGCTCCCCATTGGCTGAGACCCATTTCAATAGCCAATCACGTTATTCTCCACTGAAAAAGCTTCTGTAAAGGAGTGTTTTCAGTTTGGTAACTAAAGGTGCAAAAATGCATACAACATATCACAGTATACCATTTCAAAGAGTGACAGAACTAGTTTTCATGCAAGTATCTGGATTAGGTTTATTACTGGTTTGGTTTCTGAGGAGCAGAGATGGCTGTATCGCTGCTGGTAATGCAATATCAGACATTAGCTGTACTACTAGTATTGCTTGTCTTGAATACGTCTGCTTCTGCCAGTAGTTTTGCAGGTTTATAATTTCTTCACTAAGTACACCGTAATTAAATCTTCTGAAGCAGTCAGTAATTTGTGTAGTAGGTGTTAACTAATATGCCTCTGTAAGAAGCCCTGGCAAATTATCAATTTAAAGACATCATCTCTGGTTGTAAATAGAAAAAGCATATTGAACACTGAACTTCAGATTAAAATCCTTGCAATAAAAATAAAACTGCACCTGGATTGTGCCAGTGTGCTGAAACCATCCCCGCTAGGGGCATGCAAAAAAATCTGGGGTGCCTTATGGTAGAACCGCCCCTGCAATGGCACGGTGTACAGTATGTGTGTGCATTAGCATTTTCCATATGCATACTGTGGGTGTATGCACTTTGTCATGGCACTGATAGCTCGAATTTTGAATTTGTATGCCACCAACATACTTGTTGATATAGGGACATGAAATGGTATTTTAATTATAGGTCATACATTGCAAATAAAAAAGAAACATCATTGACAAAAAACTTTTTTTAGTCAGTGCCCCAAACCTAGCAAATAAACAAACGTCCTTATCAATCAATCTTTATTGCTTATATATCGCCTTTTCATGATAAAAAAAAAATTACCTTGCAATTATACAAATGGCATTATGCTTTAATATACTGTAATACATTACACCAACTTATATTTTTTTATAAACATTTGAAAAGTATTTTTTATCAAAACAGAAATCTGAAGCCTACATCATTTTAAAATAAACCGAAACACCAAAATAAAAAAAGTAATTAAGCATTTACATTTAAAACAATTCAAGCTTCATAAAGTACTGCAGACCATTTCGGATTTACAGTAATATGATAGCTGACTTGGTTCCCCCTTTCCAATGCAGTTTTAGGGTTACAACATCACCTTGATTGTACAATAACTCTGGAGATCATATCATCTGATTACCATTCTATACAGTTCATGTCAACCACAATGTAGGTCAAACCCTTGAGGTAGAAAATAATGAAGAACATGTTTAAATGCTACAGCTAACCACTGCTCCTCTGTTTCAATAATAACTACAATCCCTTCAGACAAATAACTACAAATAATAACTACAAACACCCAGCCCAGTGTAGATACAGACACTCCACAGTAAATAAACTTACATTAAACTATGTGAACAATTTTCAAAAGTCGATTTGATTCAGGTGAAGTAAAATAACAATGTGATGTACAGAAAGAAATTAGGATTGCATTTGATTAAATGTGAATTTCTAGGTAAAACTGTCTACATGACATGTGAACAGGGCCCCATGTTGTTAGTGGAGTTGTAATGCGTTTGTTGCAGTTGCAATGCGTTTGCAATGTGATGTTATTATGAAGTAGTGCACTGCAGTAGTGATGGGCAGCCTCTTGTAAAAGCTGAAGCTCAGCTGTGTTGTGTCACTTTCTCTGCAGGCAGCATCTCAGCAACTCCTGAAACACAGCAGATATGGGACATGGAGACTGTAGTTAGTCAAGCACAGTACTGAGTGGGTTGAGAGTAAACCAGATAATCAGCCTCACTTGTTCTAACTTCTTGTCGTTAGCTAGAATACCATTCAGACGAGGTCATTACTGCATTCATAATCAAACTCGACACAGCAAATTATAGGAGTTAATTCAGAACTGATTGTGTATTGTTGTGCAGTATTTACAGACAGTGCTGGGGATCAGATTAGTTGGTCAGTGACAATGAATGAAGATGGATCGTTACCTTAAGAATTGCTGGAGGAGCTGGAAGATGCATCACTCTGTTCAGTTGCTGAAACATCAGGAAGGAATGGACCATTATAAGAAAAAAAACACAACTTTAACATACAATTGAAAAAGGTGCCATGGTTTTAAACATGACACCTCAAATCCATTGTGCAATGTGGTATAACTAACAATCGTAAAAATGTATGCCGGTCTAGAGCACATTTAGAATTTCTGATTAGTCTTTCCATATTTCTTCAATTTTAAACATATTAAATACTCACTCTGAGCTGCTGTGTAGTCCGTGGTCTTGGCACCTGGCAGTGAATAAAACAGGATTAATATTCTATTCTGTGCTAACATAGCCTTCTGTGCTAACATCACTCACTGTTCATCTTTTTGGGGATATTAAAATAAATGTCTATAATTTATTCTCTTAAAGTACAGAGAGAGATATTATAAACGTGACATTAATAAAGCAGCTCCTAGCCCTGTCTCCCAGTGCACTCACCTGCTTGTCTCTTCTTCCAGATGAGAGCTCCAGCGATCATCATCACAGTGATCAGGAGCAGTACAGACACCACAACCCCACAGATAATCCCAGTGTGTGAACCAGTCCCTGGAACAGCAAACACAAAGCAGCTCAGAATCCATGAAGACAAATCTGTGCCTCTGCAGCACTGAGCTGTGCACCTGTTAGTAAATGAGCATTTCATCTTACAGACAGTGCTAACCAAGGTTTTAAACCAATCTACTGTCATTGGCAATATTAGATATTTCAGTTCTTTATATTTTATTACATTTGGTATATGCAGAGATCTCAAAGACAATGCCACATGTGAAGTAGCAGAAACTTCATGGTACTTCATGTGATGTTGTTCATACTGGTCTATCCTCAATCAAACCATATGACTTACAGCAAAGGTACTGAGATCCAGCAGTTTATCTAGAGTGTCACATTTGAAATAGCTGCATACCCTGAACACTTACCAATTTCTTTGTGGGGATAGGGTACTTGTTGCCCATTTTACCCCAATTAGACAGCTTGCTCACCAATATAATCTGAATAATCTGAATATAATCATCCCCATGCAGATTATTTTAATGAGCCAACCATCTCACAGGGGCATTAAAATCACTGGGGGTGCAGCATTTACTGGCTCACCACAAAGCGGATCTGTACATAGAAGCCACTGCAATATGTATCAGCTCTCCCTCTCTCTGTCTTACCCCACTCCTTCTCTATCTTCTCCTCCAGGCTGGCGTGGTCCACCTGGCAGGTGTATCTGTGTCTCTCCTGCTCCTCAGGGCTCACTGTCAGGGTCTTTCTAACCTGGTAGGTCCCGTCCATGTTGGGCAGCACCTCCCCACTCCACACCCCCTCCTCCAGGGGACCCTGCCCGTCTCTCAGCCAGGTCACCTCGACCTCTCGAGGGTAGAACCCTGTCACGTGACAGGTGACCTCTGACCCTGCAGGTTGAACAGCTTTCTTCTCCAATAGCCTCACTTTGGGTCGGACTGCCAATGAAGAACATGGATTTGTTAGGTAACCTTCTGCGAAAAGTCACGTCATACAGTACATATGACATGACATATAAAGTGTTGTTAGGACTGTCCTGCCTCTAAATAATAACGTCCTATTCAACAAACCAGTCATGGTTAAGCATTACATATTGATTAAAGAGGATGAGTGGACAGGTGTGGGCCAGGATCTTGCCTTTCGGCCTGAAAAGAGCCTCCTCCTATGAGACCCCTGACAGCTCTCACAGATCAATCAAGGCAGGTTGACGGGACCCATCAAACACGAAAAGGAGATGCAAAAAAGGGCAGAAAGAAACCTTCCAACAGAAGGAAAGTGGGAAGTCAAAGCTTTACAACAATTGTGGGTCGCCCCACCTCTAGAATATCGCCAAGCTTTCAATAGTCAGTTTTCTGTAATGTGGCTCACAGTGAGATTGTTACCTCTCCTCTTGAGTGTGTTTCTCCCCTTCTCCAGGTATTTCTTCAGCCAGTAGACACACTCCTCTTTATAACTGCTGAGTATGTAAGCTTTACTGGCTTGCAATATCTGCTTAAAGAAGACTGCCTGCTGCATGGTGGCAATCCAGGTCTCCCTCTCCAAATCTAAACTAAGGAATTCCTCCCCGTCGTACGCATCCCGATAAAATATCCGTGAGGTCCCGTCATCATCCAGCTCGCAGCCAGCCACCCTCTGGAACGTGTGAACTCCTGGAGTGTAAAACATCAAGGATAATCTCCAAAAACACAATGGATATGCGCTATAAAACACAATGGATATGTGCTATAAAACACAATGGATAAGCTCTACTAGGATGTGTGTTTGTGGTTCTCTGGCAAAGGCTTTGAAATATTGTTACCAGTGTATTTCAGTCAGCAATAGGGATAGCGTGTGTCTCTATACTCACCTCCCGAATGGTTAAATTTATTCATCACAGTTCCCAGCCTCTCTGTTAAGAAATTCTGTTCATGGAAAGCACGTGAAGTATGTGCCTCCCACTCTTCATGACTAGCAGCCTTCTCTGTCCAGTCCTGGTGGGATTTCAGCTTCATGATATTGCTGTCGAAACTCACAAGTTGCACATCGTTCACCATCTCTACTATAACAAAGTCTGGAAGCCATGTATCTCCAGAGATCTTAGTGAAACTGTATGTCAGGGTGTTTGTTCCTGAAAGAGGACGGAAACAACAATAAACTGTTGAACGCTTAAAGCTGTATCAATATAATCTCAAGTCTGTTGATGGTTTCTTTTACAGTCAAGAAGAGTTTCATGCACACAAACCAGATACAGCCTACAGAAAACGTTCTTTAAACAACTCATTAAATCAGTGGAGGTGGAGGGCGGACCACCTCGAGTCGTTAGACCACCCCCCGAAGTGGCCCGGATTGGGGTCTGTGATGTGGAATATGGGCTGTGACTCTCCTCCCCCATCCCATCCTTTTTTTTTTACGTTAGGGTAAAGGTAGAGATAAATGCAATAGGTGGACAAAAAAAAAACCCTTAAGCCCCCAGCAGCTGTAGAATCATATTATTGTAATCACACTGACAACACGTTTCATATTATTATTATTATTATTATTATTATTATTATTATTATTATTATTATTATTATGTAATTAATTTATCAAGGTTACAAGGTAAGATTAATATTTAAATACAGTGTAGTTTACAGTAAGTGCAAACAATATTACTAAAATACAATAGGATGCAGCAAGTTAGGATTACAACAAGTTATATCTACAAAAACATTGTAGTAGTGCAATAGTGCAAGGATAGTGCATCAGGAGGGGTTGATCTACAAGTGCAGGCTAAACAGGTTTTACCCCAATTTGGGTGTTAAACGCATTTTCTCTACAAGCCAACAGTTCTCCACTAGCCAAAAGTGAATGAGTTTACCTGCGCAGGGAAGAAAAAAACAAATACTGCTGGGGAAGGGCTACAATAATATAAATATGACTTTATTATTATTATTATTATTATTTATTTCTTAGCAGACGCCCTTATCCAGGGCGACTTACAATTGTTACAAGATAGCACATTATTTTTACATACAATTACCCATTAATACAGTTGGGTTTTTACTGGAGCAGTCTAGGTAAAGTACCTTGCTCAAGGGTACAGCAGCAGTGTCCCCCACCTGGGATCAAACCTACAAAGAGTCCAGAGCCCTAACCACTACTCCACACTAACAGCAAAAAAAAACAACACCAAAAACTAGATTTGTTTCCAGAGAAAGAAAGTGGTATCATAATATGAAACTGAAAATATAGCTCGCTTTTGTGTTCTGGGAATAGTAGTTTATCTGGAACATGCTGAAAGGTGTTTCCAAACAACAGAAATGCAAAAACTACAACTCCCATCATCCACGCATTTCAACAATATGCAATTCGCATTTAACTTGCTGTCAAGGGGTTTTCCATGCAATCGAGCAGTGACAGTTTATTTTTTGTCACCATCCGATTGATGCAATTTCCATTATTCAATAATTAACTCAATAATCGTGCATAGAAACGCTACAGCATTGCTTCAGCAGGGGGTGGGAAGGTGTGAGAGGCTCCACCAATTAAAACCAGGGATCAGACTATGTCATCTGCTAGTACTGTTTAAAAGCAGATGAGTATACAACAGAAGCATGCCGCCTCTGAGTAAAAAAAAAAAAAAAATCTCTGGGCTCCTCCAATTAATACCTGTTCTCAAATCATGTGATCTGCTACTGCTAGTACTGTGCTTAATAGCAGATAGGAGTTTATAACGGAGACTTGCCTCCTCAGAGGAAAAATAAAACCTCTCTGTGTTCCAGGAATGTAAGGGACCACTGGCACCAGGGAAGGGAATGCAGAGGCTGCCATCGCAGCGCTAAAAATTTTTTTACAGCAGTAAGACCGGCCAGCCAAATCCACTTTTGTTGTAGTGACAGATCACGTGAAAAGTCATCGTTTAGCAGCACGACCAAAGGAGAACAAGGAATGACTTTCCTGAGTATCGTGGATAAAGTCGAGCAAACCCGATCCCAAAATACAGCCACATCCGGACATTCCCAAAACATGTGAAAAAAAGGGCCCATGGCTCCCTGGGGACAAAGTGCACACAACAGGGTATCATTTGGAATCTTCTCCGAGGATTTTATTCTATGAATAAAATTAAAATGGATCAGCTGGTGATTAGGGTTTTCAGAAGCACAGCATAGATTATCCCAGACAGTATCCCAGCAAATGTCTGCATTTGCAGAAGGTAGGTCCCTATTCCAAATAGCATCAATCACCAATGGGTTATACAAGGCTCTTAAGTGAGTATAGAGTGTAGACAGCAGCCCTTTTGTTTTACCCCCTGTGCAAAGTATAATATGAAAGCTTTGTCCCCCAGGGAACTCCAATTAGAATAAATGGAATTAGATAAGTCATGTATTAAACAATCAAGAGATCTTTGGAATAGAATGATCTTTTAGCACATATGTATAGGCTACCTTCGTTACCATGTTTTCAGATGTTTTGTAATAAATAATAATGTGCATTGTGGAATAAAACACCGACCTCTGAGCCTGCTGCTTTACTTACTGTGTTGGAAAAGTAGGCCTAATAGCAGAAAGGAAAGTAATCTCTCTCTCCCCCATCTATCAGAAATCTGGCAACCCTGCTCCTGCGGTACGCACGGCAGGTGCAATTGATCAGCAGCTCCTGAGACAAACACGCAAAGAACTCTGAAGGTCTGCGCGGGCCTCAGTTTTAAACCTGACCAAGCACATCTTTCTTAAAACTGCGACGCGTGAGATTATCTGAATACTAAATATGTGACGTCATAGTTAATATAAACTGCCCACAACCCTAATAAACAACGACTGCCATCAAACGTGATTGACAGTATATGAAAACACACACAACCAATACATAAATAAACAAACTAGTGAGGTAGCTTTCATTTAAATCAGGTTGCCTTTAAAGCGGTCCACATGTGAAACATACTTAATTTATACATAGCCTACAACATAATGAAAATGTGACAGGAAATGCTTTCCGAATGTCGTTTTTCACTTACCATATAATCAAAAAATTTGAAAACGTTTAAAATGAACACCGACATGATGAATAGAGTATAATGTTCGAGAAACGTATCTACATCTCAAAAATAAAGGTAGTTTTCAAAATGCTACGAAACCCGGTTTTGTTTCTGTAATTCTGTTATTTTGACTATTGAAATCGATTAATCAATTTGGGGGCAGACTAGCCGGTCACATTTTAAAGGATTGTTTTAAGATCTTAAGAACATAAGAATGTTTACTAACGAGAGGAGGCCATTCAGCCCATCCTACTCGTTTGGTTGTTAGTAGCTTATTGATCCCAGAATCTCATCAAGCAGCTTCTTGAAGGATCCCAGGGTGTCAGCTTCAACAACATTACTGGGGAGTTGGTTCCAGACCCTCACAATTCTCTGTGTAAAAAAGTGCCTCCTATTTTCTGTTCTGAATGCCCCTTTATCTAATCTCCATTTGTGACCCCTGGTCCTTGTTTCTTTTTTCAGGTTGAAAAAGTCCCCTGGGTGGACATTGTCTATACCTTTTAGAATGTCGTTTTTGCGCATTGTTGCCTCCCTAAATATTTCAACGTATGAAGAAAACTTAAAACTTACCGGTTGAAGCACCCTGAACCAGGAAAAAAACTAGTAGCACAGCCAAAACATCAGCCATTTCTGCTGGCACAAAAAAATAAAAAAATAAAACCAACGACAGACGTCGTTATCTCGGTATGTGATTTAAAAATATGTATTTTCAGTAGGCTCTAAATCTTTTAAATGTTGCTCGTCTTCGACAACCAATGAAGTATTTGCTCTTACAAGACTTGTAAACAAAGGTAAAATTGCGAGGCGTGACTTTTAATCATTGTGTACCCTATACTGCGTGCTATTGACACTCTCCTAAAGCAGTAAGAGCAAATAAGCAACTCCGGTCAGATTAAACATTTACAAATGGTATGCAGTTATGTTGTTAATATTGTAAAAGTAAAACTATAACGCAAAATATCTAAGGTGTTCATTGAGGACAAAGTTCCTTTATCATTTGAAGTGGTATAATAAATAAGTCCTTATAATATTTTTGTAGACAGTTTTGTTTTCATTTGTCAAAAAAGATGATGCACAGCAAGCAAATATGATACTTAATCTAAAGTCGCCTGAAAATTCAATATATATATTCTCGTGCTTGAACCTCTGCAAATTCCCCTAGTTACTATTTTTGTTTCTGTAGCGGATATCACGTGCTGTTCTGTTGTAGTTACCAAGGACAAACAAAGCGCAGTTGGCAGACAAACTGAATGCAAGGTGCAGATCAAACTGGCAACTGAATCAGAATGGGTTACCTGCACAATATCCGGGTGATTGATTACACATACGAAGTGCCGAAAGGGAATTTTACAGTTGTATTTATATCTGTTAGCTAATAAATTAATTTCAAATATGAATAGGCCGACATTGTTTTAAAACATTAGTAATTTCAGTAACATTAGGATTTCAAATATCGTTTGCTAATATTTTCAGTTGAATTATAAATCTTTTTTTTCAATTGTAACTATTTAAATATGAATTTTTAATATTTGAAAATGTTGAATTAATTCCCCTTTGAAATCCCATGTACTACAGCCAAGAGTTTCTTATGCGATTAGCAATTTTATGAGCATTCTGAAATTTTCCAGTTTCATTAAAACGAACAAATATGTAACTGATTTCCCCCCACTTTCTATCACTTTCATAAATGAAAGTATAATATAGTTTAAGTGTTCATAAGTTGGTGCGTTATTTAAAGTTGTATAGTAGGGGAGACCGGGGTTGGTTGTCACACTTTTTACTTTTTATTATTTTCCTCAATCTGGTGACATTCTGAGAGGTTCTGTGCCTCGTTATATTGAAGAATAACTCTTCACGTACAAATTGGTTGTCAAAAAGTATGTTCTTGGTTTTACAGTAGACAATAATGCAACATTTTCTTGTTTTTTTATAAAATAACAAAGTTTCTACTGTGTACAATGACAGAAAATGATGTATTTTTACATAAAAAATATAGACCTATATATATATTTGAAATGTTGCTACAAAATAATACCACAGCCTCCACAGAACCGGAGAACAAACAGTAAATAACTTA